>NW_005879873.1:0-6696 GCF_000147115.1 Myotis lucifugus | reverse complement strand
CCTTGCTTTTATTAACATAATTTGTCCTAAGGCAAGGTGGAGATATTACACTTCAAAGGGTAAAGTTTCAAAGGGTACAGAGTCCATTGTCAGAATGAGGGATAGCCTACGGCTGTTCAGATGTTTGGCCAGTAGGAGGCAATAACATGTAGATTAAGATGCCCTTTAACTGTCTGGCAGCCACAATCAGTTTCCTATTCAGGTTTGGGGAAATGCCTTTAGCCATTCCCAACAGGTGACTACATGTGTGACAACCCTGTTGAGTCCCCAAGTCTCATCAACCTTTTGATGAAACTCTTAAAATTATGACATGCTGGAATTGGTCCACGGGAGGCATGTACCTTGGTTGTGGGCACATCCCCAGTAGGGGGTGTGCAGGAGGCAGCTGATCGATGTTTCTCTCTCATTGATGTTTCTAACTCTCTATCCCCCTCCCTTCCTCTCTGTAAAAAATCAATAAAACATATTTTTAAAAAAGGTATGGTATTGTTAATAACTTTCTATGATTATTATTTTTTATAAATTCATAGTAATTGAAATTATTTTTTAAAAAATATTGATCAACTAACCAATTATGAAGAAAGCAAAAGGCATAAATAAAACAAACATGCATTTTAAAACACCCATTTAAAAGCAGTAATTGTAATTTATAAAAAGATTTAGAGTTCCTCTTTATATAATGGTAGGAAAGTATATTCTAAAACGAAGTATGCAATAAATTTATTTTCATATAAGTTATTTTGAACTTATGCTATGTTATACTAGCCAATGACAAAGGACAGCTAAACAAATACCTCATAACAGTACACTTACCTAAAAACATATGTGAAAACCATGTACAAATATCAAAGAGTTGCTTTAATGTTAGAGTGAGTAGTTTCACATGATCAGAAAAAATTGAGTGCATTTTGAGTTGCAAGTTCAGGCAAGGTGAAAGGCAATGAAGTTATTTTCAAGATCCAGGGATATCTGCAACACTTGAAGATTACTTTTCACAAGGTGAGTAATTTCTGTTTGGATTTTATAATTTCTTCAACACTTCAGAGGATCTGAGTGTCCATATTCCCTCATGGACATTCTGATTTAGACACCTTGCAATTTTGAGCTCTTTCATAGAAGCACATATACAGAGGAAATGCCTCAAGCCCTGTTACAATATGGCCATCTTATTTCCACTTGTAATGTGATCAAAAGGTTAATTTGAAAAGTGACTTTATTTTAATTGCTTTGGATATTAGGCCAACTAAATGTTTTGGAGAATTTTTTCAAAGAACACCTAATATATGAGAAATCTCAACTTAAAATTATGCAAAAGATGAAATTCAAACATCTCTATTGCTTTCTTCACTCTTTTTTATTATACTTATTGTATTTAAACTTAAAAATGTCATTCATTTGCCCAGCCAGCACCGACCTATGAACCTGGAGGACACAATTCAATTCCCTACCAGGGCATATGCCCAGGTTGCCAGATCGATCTCAACTGTGGAGTGTGCAGGAGGCAGCCGATCAATGATTCTCTCTTATCACTGATGTTTCTCTCTCACCCCCTCTCCCTTCATCTCTGAAATTAATTAAAAAATATATTTTAAATTTCATTCATTTATAAAAATGTCAAACAATACAAAGGAATATCAACTTAAACATCCTATTCCTCCATTCCCAATACAGTCTCTTTGATTTATCACATATAAAATTTTTAATAATCATCCAGGACTTTTTTTTATGTGCTCTCACATACTTTTACACACATGACCATGTGAATTTTTAAATAAAAATGACATCATACCATAGATAGTTTTTGCAAATTTAAAAGATTCTCTCATGGAACAAAAAATTGTGAATATATTTTCACATTATTACATATCTACCTCATTCTTTTTAAAGGGTACAGAGCATCCCTTAGTGCAGATGTACCATTTTTTAAATCAGAAATTCACTGTGAATGAACACATATGTTGTTTTTGAAAATTCCTCTTAAAATATGTTACCCTGAATATTCTCTGATTATTCTTACAGAAGTCCTTGAGCACATGTACAAGCATTTGTATAGTTTGAATATTTTGAAAATAAATTTCCAATTCAAGATTATGTGTATTTAAACTTTTTATAATTATTCATAAATAAACCTCACAATGATATATCAGTTTATTTTTCTATCAGAAAAGTATGAAAATATAAACTTCCACCCATAACAAATACTATATATAATCAATCCTTTATTTATTTTGAATATGAAATGTAAGAAATGCTATTCATTGACATAAAACAATTTGCCTTTCACTGATTTTCATTGTATCTGAACTTTTTTTTCAAGTACTCATGACCATTTATGTGACCTATCACACATTTGAATGTTATCAATTATCCATTTATGTTTTTACATACTTTGCTCCTACTGGGGTTTTTATATAGGTTTCTAAAAGCTGATTATATGTAATGGATGATATTTTATTTAGTAAATATTTCACTGATAGTCATCTTAACCTGTATCTCATATTGCACTTTTTATATTGCCTTTTATTTGAAACTTTATATTGCCAAATCCAACAATCTTCTTTATAGCTCCAAAACTTCAGTACAAAGTCTATCTTTTCCCTAATTATAAAATGATTTTCTTATATTACAATCAAGCATTTTCATGTTTTTCCACGTTGTAGTTATTTGAACATCTTCAACTTTTAGTATAGTGTTATCCAGGGATTCACATTTTTTTTTACCCAAATAAATAAATGACTTTTCTAAAAGCATTTACTTAGCAGTTTATTTTCTCTTCTTAACCTTTTAAAAGTCTGAGTTTTCCTTATCCTGCTTTCAGTCTATCTTAATAATGTATCTATGTTTCCTCCTTTACTGCACCCTTATTTGTGTGTTAATTCATTTCCCAATCTACAAGAATCAAAAGTGTTCTCCACAATCACGCAGCACTTGTAATGAAGAAAGTACAGGCAGATAGACACGCAAGCCATTGTTTTCTGTTTAAACCCTGGGATAAAAGGTCAATGCATTTACGTGGCTATGAAACCAGAATGTGTAGTTGCCCCCAGTATAAATACAAGCTATATGAAATAATACAAAATATATTTGCTCACTTCTTATCTACAGACCGCCTCTAAGAATAGCTGTTGATATTTTCCCAAAAGTCAAAATAAATATTTGTCACTACAGGTCTTTCAGCAACAAACTTTAAAAGGAAGAGAAAACGCCAGCCAGCAATCACTTCAATATCCTTGCGCATCCCGCTGCTGTGCAGAGATATTCATTCACTGCAGCGCAATAAACTCCACATCCTGACTCTATCAGGGCGCCTTATTGGGCCCCAACCGTGAACATTAAAGGAATGGCAAATTGCAGGCTGGAGAATTAACAAGAGGAAAACGAGAAGGAAAACATTGTTCTAATCATTCTTGGAGTCTTTATAATTATGAAGTTAAATCATTCCTTGAGGGTTTTATTATGGTGATAGCCCTGTATTGGAGAGGGGGACTGGCAGATTATGTTAAAATATGTTGTTTCCAGTGAGCCTGTATAAAAAGTAAATTTAGGGAAAAAAAAAACAGAAAGTGATTTGTTTCACAGAGAAGCATCATTTTGATTTTAGTCTTGCAATTCAAAGATCGCCTGATAAGAGAAAAGTGACAATAAGAAGTCCTTTCCTAAGCAATCCTGAGCAGATGTATCGAAATGGACATATCGTTTCAGTCATTGTTATTGGAATAAAGATGTATTCTCTGGATATGTATTACTATGGTTGTTGTTATTATTAAAAGAAAATGTCTTTGGCCTTCATTTGCTCTTTATATTTAGAGTGGTTTAATGTCATTTTAAATCCTACAATCACAGTTCGTAAGTCTCAGTCACCAGTTGAAAAAGGTACCAACTTACTCTTAAAAATAAGCTTAGATCTCCAAATCTGTCTGCCATCACTTCAATCCTTAAACTTGTTTGCATAAATAAATATTTATCGACATTTATATTTTTAAAAATAATTTTTTGAGGTAAAATTTACATAACACAAAATTAGCCACTTTAGAGTGAAAAATTCAGTGGCATTTAGTATCTTCACAATGTTGTACAACCGTCACTTCTATCTAGTGCCAAAGCATTTCCATCATTTCACAGTAAAATCCCTTACTCATTACATAGTTTTTTTTCCCATTTCCTCCTTCCTCCATCCCCTGGGAAACACCATTTTGTATGCTGTCCCTATGGATTTATCTATTCTGGATATTTCATATAAATATAATTATATAATATATAGAACCTTTGATGTCTAGCTTCTTTCATTGGTGGAATATTTTGGAGGTTCATCTGCATTGTAGAATATATCAGTACTTCATTCATTTGTGTGGACATAATATTTTATTTTATGTAAATGAAACCATTTATTTATCCATTCATCTGTTGAAATACATTTGGGCTGTTTCCACCTGTTAGTTATTGTGAATATTTTGCTGTTAACATGTGTATACATATACTTGTTTGAATGCCTGTTTTCAAAATTCTTTTCGGTATATGCCAAAAAATTGTAGGGTCATATGATAATTTTATGTTTAATTTTTTGAGGAACCACCAACTGTTTACATACAGCAATACATAAAGGTTTCAATTCCTCCATGTTCTCACAACATTTTTCTTTTCTATTTTGCTTTATTTTATTGTGTGACTCCTTTGGTGTTGTTTTAAATACCCACATTGAGTATAAAAGGGTTCCTCATTGTAGTTTTGATTTGCATTTCCCTAATGGACTAATGATGTTGAGTATCTTTTCATGTGTTTATTAGCCATTTTTATATCTTTGGAGAAATGTCTATTTAACATTGGTATTCTTAAGCTCCATGAAATGGAAAGCAAACTTTTAGAATTCAGTTTCTCAGCAATAATTTTCAAATGCCTATTCTGTTTCTTTATTATAAAAGCAAAAATGGCTGTCACTATTTTATTTTTCATGATCTTTCAGTTCAATTCAGAAGATGTAGGCAAAATGCTCAGAAACACGTATTAGGAAAGCTGAATGGGCCACACATGACAAAGCACCCAGCTAAGTCTTTTGAGGCTAATCAGGAAAATGTGTGCCCTAAGAAAGATCTTACCCTTTATGCCCATGTGGTGAAATGGAGATGTAATTAAAGGAATTTGACTCATAAGTGAATGGTAACAACAGCTGAGTTACAACTGATGTGGCATGAAATTTAGCAAACCGTCTATGCTTCTCCTTGAATATCAGTTGCCCTGAGGCATGTCTGACTTCACAGTCAAAGCAGAACATTGAAAAAAATCTCAGCTCAAATAAGCATCCACGTGTCCCTAGAAAGTCAATACCAACTAGATATATGAAGTTCCTCTGCCATTAATAAATTATATGAAACATACCTTAAATCACATTGTGGGTCCAAAATGTCTATTAATAGGTCAGTTTCTAATGTCCCAAACTGCATTTCTATTATGTAGATGCATTCTGGTTTCTGAGTTGAATTAGTAACTCTTATAAGAAAACAATCCTGTTTATTTTTGAAAATTAGTCTTACTTAACCTTTTTGTATTTTTATTATAAACTAGAGGCCCAGTGCACAGTTTTCATGCACAAGAGGAGGGTGGTCCTTCAGCCTGGCCTGCACCCTCTCCAATCTGGGACCCCTCGGGGGATGTCCGACTGCTTCTAGCAATCCGGGACCACTGGATCCTAACTGCTCGCCTGCCTGCCTGCCTGATCGCCTCTAACCCCTCTGCCTGCCTGCCTAATTGCCCCTAACCACCTCTGCCTGCCTGATCACCCCTAACCACCTCTGTCTGCCTGTCTGATCGCCCCTAACTTCTCCCTTGCTGGCCTGATTGCCCCTAACAGCCTCTGCCTCGCCCTGCAACCAGGACCCAGGATTCCTTCCTCCAGCCGGTCACAGGCACCTGGGACCTAGGCTTCCCTCCCTCTGGCTGGCCACAGGCACCCAGGACCTGGGCTGGCTTCACCTGGGCCAGCGGCAGCCACAGGGGATCCTGGGTGAGTAGCTTCACCCAGGCTATAGCCGCAGGCACCCGGGACCACGGGGCGGGTGGCTTGTCCCTCTCCTGGGCCGCAGGCACAGCTGCTTGCGCCCAGCACTGCGGGGACCGTGGGGCATGCAGATTGTCCCTCTCCTGGGCCACAGGCACAGGCGCAGCCACTGTCCCCCCGGGACCACAGGGCAGGCGGCTTGTCTCTCTCCTGGGCCACAGCCTGGCTGGTCCCCATTCCTTTCTCGAGAGCTCATTTATGCCTGGCTTGCCCCCATCCCTCTCTCCCCAGTGTTGAGTGTCTGAGCAGTTACGGTGTGATGGCGTGAGGGCATGACAAGGTGAGGATGTGACGACTATTTGCATATTAGTCTTTATTACATAGGATTATAGTTATACTTAAAGTCAGATGGCATAGCAGGTTTCAGAATTTCATCTCCATTTATTTCTTTCACTCAAAAATATTTTAAAATGTCTTTAGGGATTAGACACCATTCTAGGCATTAAAGATTTAAAATAAACCTAACATAGCCCTGTCCCTTAGAAAGATCACAGTCTAATCAAATCACAAGTAAATACACAGGTATGACATGCCAAATTAAGTGCTAAGATCATGATGAACTCAAGGTGTTATAAGATAAGGATAAGAACAAATAACCCCCATTGGACTCATGAAAGTTTCCCAAAGAAAGGGGAACTTGAGCT
>NW_005879872.1:0-6696 GCF_000147115.1 Myotis lucifugus | reverse complement strand
GCTCAACAACTGAGACACACAAGCTTAGCTGTTTTTGTGTTTGTTTTTTTTTTTTTGGGGGGGGGTTGATTTTTCCTTCTTGCTAGTGGTTTGGAGACCAAGGAAATAAAACAAGATCTCATTAAAAAACAAAACAAAACAAAACAAAAAAAAACAAGATCTCATCAACGGGCTCCAGGCCTATCTTGAAGAACATGCTGAAGAGGAGGCAAATGAAGAAGATGAACTGGGAGATGAAACAGGAAGAAGAACCCAAGCCCATAGAACTGCCTGTCAAAGAGGATGAGGCCCCTGAAAAAAACTATTGATGTGGCAGCAGAAAAGAAAGTGGTAATAATTATATTTGAAATAGCACAGACTGAGAGAATGCAGAAGAGAGCTGAAGGATTTAATGTACCTGTGAGCTTGGAGACCAAGAAAGCTGCTGGGGCCTGGCCCAACCAGGGTTGCTCAGTGGTTGAGCATTGACCTATGAACCAGAAGGTTACGGTTCGATTCCAAGTCCGGGCACAGGTTCGGGTTGCAGGCTCAATTCCCGGGTGGGGGTGTGTGCAGGAGGCAGCCGATCAATGTTTCTCTCTCATCGTTGATGTTTCTCTCTCTCTCTCCCTCTCTCTGAAATCAAGTAAGAAAAAAAAAAAAGCTGCTGGGGAGCTAAATTTGGAATTTCTTCAAATCCATCAAAAGACCTGTCATCTGACGCTAAGCCTGTGGTTAACCTGGACAAGCTAAAGAAAGAACTCAAAGTTTGATTTGAATGTCTCTTCAATCTCCAAAAAGTCTGAAGATGACAAGAAGCTTAAAAGAGGAAGGAGCAATTTGGAATTGTCACAAGTCCAGCTGGGACGGGCACTACAAAGGGTACAGAGGCGAGGAAGAGGAAATGCACAGGGCGCTTTGGCATTGCCTGGTGAGAGACTCTTCACGTTTTCTGTTCTCCAGTGGCTTCCATCTCTCTGACTGCCCTTGGCCGCACCTATTCCTAAATGCACAGTCATGTGCCTCGGTCCTGCCTTGTAATAAGAGAGCATGTACCCCTGCCACATCCATGAACTACAGTAGCAATTTCACTTATTGCTCTTCCAGCTTTAAGATTTTTAAATTTTTATTTTTGTTAATCCTTATCCGAGAATATTTTTCCATTGATTTTTAGGGAGAGTAGAAGAGAGAGAAAGACAGAGAGAAACATCGATGTGAGAGAAACACATTGATTGGTTGCCTCCTGCACAAGCCCCGACCAGGGTCTGGGCTGGGGAGGAGTCTGCAACCAAGGTACGCACCCTTGACTGGAATCGAACCAGGGACCCTTTGGTCCCCAGGCTGACGCTCTATCCACTGAGCCAAACTGGCTAGAGCGTGTTTTTTTAAATTATTATTTTACTTGTTATAAAAAAATAGAAAAAGCCCAGCTGGCATGGCTCAGTGGTTGGGCATCGACCTATGAACCAGGATGTCACGGTTGGATTTCCGGTCAGGGCACATGCCCAGGTTATGGGCTGGATTCCCCAGTGTGAGGCATGCAGGAGGCAGCTGATCAATGATTCTCACTCATCATAGATGTTCCTCTTTCTCCCTTGCTCTTCCTCTCTGAAATAAATAAAAACATATTTAAAACAATATGGCTTTAAAAAATAGAAAGAAGAAAACTCAGAATTTTTATGCAATGATTTTGACATTATAGAGACAGATACTATTCCATAAAATATATGTGTTATCTCACTGGATTGGAACCCCGTTGAAGGAGACTAGCCTAAGTCCCAGCTCTACTCTAGGTCTCCAGCAAAGATCATCATCATAATCCTGGTCATGTTGCTTAACCCACTTTTGTTTGGAATGCTTTCAGTTTTAAGGAACTGATCACCTAACTGATTCATTAGAAACTTGCTAAGTAAATGTAGACTCTTTCTTGCAGATTAAAGATTTATTTTTCTTCCCATGTAACTTGCATGGTCTAGTCCCTGCCCAGTGACCCAGCTTCATGTCCTGACATTCTTTGTCTCTCTCCGTTCTCTCTGACTTGGCCTTTTCTGAGCCAAAGGTTTTCTCTCTTCAGGGTTTTCATATTTATTTATTTTTCCTTCTTTTTAAAAAACATTTTAAAAAAATAAATATGCTTTATTGATTTAAGAGAGAGGAAGGAAGAGGGAGAGAGAGATCGGAACATCAATGATGAGAGAGAATCAGTAACTGGTTGCCCCGTACTGGGGATCGAGCCCACAACCCAGGCATGTGTCCTGACTGGGAATCAAACCGTGATTTCCTGGTTCATGGATGGATGGATGCTCAACCATTGAACCACACCATCTTGGCTGTTTTTTTCTTCTTCCTGATATTTCTCTACCCCTCTTTAGCCTAAATTTGAATTGTCCATATTTATGCATTCTTTATATCTTTGCTTAGTATTGCTTCTTTGTGGCTAATTTCCTTCATTAGTTGTCCCTGATCTCCCCAGATAAATTAGTTATGTATTCTTCTAAAAACCTTTATTTTTCATCACAGCTTTTATTACAAAGAAATAATATAGCAGTGGGGATAGAATAGACACCAGGGATACAGAAATAAAGTAGGGAACTTCTAAGTAACAAAGAACCAATTTTAGATGCATAATGAGTACTCAGCCAAAATTTGCTGAATAAATATATATGACTACGTAACCCATATTTTGTGGGACTCCTACTTATATCTCTTATGTTATTCTGTCATAGAGAATTACATGTGGTTCAAAATAAGTCATTGAGGAAGTTCAATTTCAGGCTATTGGAAACAACATATAGCTTAAAAAATATTGATAGTTTCCAAGTGTCTCCCCAGGCATGCCTCATATCATGTAGCATAAGCAATAAACTGAGGATGATTAGATTGAAATAGAGAGGGCTCAGAGAGGGAAAACTTGTTCTAAAATAACTGCAATACCATATTTAAGAGGTGCACACCAGGATTCTCTTGAGCTGAAACTGAATGACTTACATTCAGAGGGCAGGAACATATAGTCTGAATAAGTACCTCATATGGTTAGTCTAGGAGGAATTTCTTTGATTATTGATACTCAGGTTTTTATTCATTTAGAGTTGCAAATCAACATACAGCATTCTTTCATACAACATTAATATCCTTATTAGAATGCTGTTTGTACCCTGCCCCTATTCCGCCCTTCCTCCCTTCCTCCCTTCCTTCCTTTCTTCCTTCCTTCCTTCCTTCCTTCCTTCTTCTTCCCCTCCCCTCCTTCCCTCTCTCCCTCCCTCCCCTCCTTCATTTCCTCCCTCCCTTTCCTCTCTCCTTCCCTCCCTCCCTTTCCTATTATTTACTCCGCATTTTTAATGAAAACATTATTATCATTATTATTGTTTTTATTGAAATATCCCATGTTCTTTCCACAGTGTCATTTCTTTTTTTTCAGGTAAAAGAAAGCAGAGCATGGCTTGTGTGTCTCAGTGGTTGAACATCAACCTCTGAACCAGGAGGTCACAGTTTGATTCCCCATCAGGGCATATGCCTGGGTTGCAGGCTACATCCCCAGTGTGGAGTGTGCAGAAGGCAACCAATCAATGATTCTCTCTCATCAGTGATATTTCCATCCCTCTCTCCCTCTCTCTTCCTCTCTGAAATCAATAACAAAAATCTATGTGTGTGTGTGTGTGTATGTGTGTGTGTGTGTATATATATATATATATATAAAAAAGCAGAAAAAATCTAAATTCTCGGTGTGTTTCAGGGTAGTCATCTGCACCGCTGCCCTGCTGCAGAACTTTTATTTCAGTCTAGGTCCCATTTATTGGAAATCCTGGAGCTCTGGCTTTTGTTTAGCTTTTAGATGGAAGCAGCAGCAACAAGGAGCCGGAGTTAATGAAGGCGGTTGCCAGACAAATATTTATGACAGAAAAGAGTAGATGAAGAGAAGATCAGTAGATAGTATGCCTTTTTTTGAGAAATGCCTTCTGGCATTTGACTTGCAAATTTAATTCAAAGATTCCTGATCAATTCAAATGGAATGAAAATGGCAAGAAGGTCAAAACAAAGGGAAAATGGCCCTCTGTTCAGTGGGCAAGAGATTTAATTAAGTTCTTATCATTGTGGTGTCTGTTGTTGATTTATAAAAACCTGGCAAGGCAATACAGATACTAAAATCCAGGAGCTTTCCGCGTATCAGAAACATGTGTACACAGTATCCAATATCTATAAATGTGAAGCCAAGTTCTTAACATCAACACTTTATTTATGTATGTCTATTACCATAGACACTATGTCTTATTGGAAATAATCAGGCTGTAATGAATTAATAAAAACGAAGGCTCTGCAAAGTCAGTTTCCTCCGGTGCCATTGTAACTTCCTACATAATTCACTGAAAGTGTACCAACACTAAGCCTGCAGCAGAGCCTCCTAATTAGACCATTCGTCACTCTTTCTGTTTTCATTAGATTGTCCACCAGGCCCCCTGATGTCAAGAATCACAATGTTTACCTGAGTGTTATCTCATCACCACATCTGCTAATATTTAGTTAAAAAGTATTATCTAGCCATAAAATATTGACCAAGGTTTACTTTGGCTTTAGAAAAACATGATTGTGAATTCCTTTGGCAGTTTTTAGACGAACATCTGACTTCAGGTTTAGTCCGTCATTTATAAGTACACAAAATGAATTAGCATATCTTTAACACAAAACGTTATTTCACGATAGCCATGCAACACAGTTAGTTCTATAAATATCTCCATGAGGGTCTCTTGGCAGAGGAAATATACAGAGGGTAGGCTGTGCTTTGTAGTTTATGAAATTTAGGACTCCTCAGTAAACTGTGACACTTAAGCATCTTCTAAAATTACTTAAGTAGCTACATATATTCTTTCTCAGTTATTACTATAAAATGGAGTTTTAAAAGATTTTTAAAATATATTTTTATTGATGTCAGAGAAGAAGGGAGAGGGAGAGAGAGATAAACATCAAATATGAGAGAATCATTGATCAGCTGCCTCCTGCATGCCCCACACTGGGGATTGAGCCTGCAACCTGGGCATGTGCCCTGACCGCGAATCAAATGGTGACCTTCTGGTTCGTAGGTCGATGCTCACCACTGAGCCAAGCAGGTTGGGCAAAATACATTTATTTTTAGATCATATAAAAATGGCGTTTAGTGAAGTGATCTGAATGGTGACCGCCAAAAAGACATGTCCACCTCCTGTAAATGCTACCTTACTTGGAAAGGGTCTTGCAGATGTAATTCAATTAAGAACCCAGAGATGAGTTCATCTGGGAGTACCTGGCAGACCCTAAGTGCAGTAACAGGTGTCCTTGTGAGAGTGAAGCAGAGGGAGAGTTGGCACAGGGTAAAGAAAGAGGAAATGTAACCACGGAGGCAGACCCTGGCATGATGCGGCCGTGCTATGATTGGCAGGGGATGCCCACAGCCAATAGGAAGGGGAAGAGCCAGAGAATGGACTCCCCTTTAGAGTCCCTGCAGGGGTGTGGTCCTGCCCACACCTTGATTTCAGATGTCTGGCCTCCAGCACTGTGAGAGAATAGACCTCTGTTGGTTTAAACCCCCCAGTTTGTGATAATTTGTTATGGCAGCGCTAAGACATTGATACTGTTAGCAAATCTAATGAGGTATGATTTGCAGAGGCAGGGAGGCCAGCCTCACTCCCTTCTTACACGGGAGGAGCAGGGTGTGCGAAAGATAACGTGACTTGCTCAACCTCCCTCAGGAGGCCAGCTAAGAATGACAACCGACTCTAATGTGTTTTCTACACTCTCTCCGTCTTCTTATCAAAAGTCACCTCAGGAAACAAGGGAAAATGGGCTCCAAAAGTTATTTTAAAACTCAAAGATAAGGTAAACAAGAGGAAGTGTATGGAGCGAGGTTTTCCCCGTCTCTGACACTTTCTCAGAGGCAAAGGGAAAACTGATCGAGGTTCGATTCCCGGTTGTTCAGGGCACATGCCTGGGTTGTGGGCTTGATCCCCACTGTGGGGCGTATATGAGGCAGCTGATCGATGTTTCTCTCATTGATGTTTCTATCTCTCTATCCCTCTCCCTTCCTCTCTCTCTCAAATCAATAAAATAAGCCCAGCTTGAGTGGCTCCGTGGTTGAGCACTGACCTATGAACCAGGAGGTCACGGATCCATTCCCAGTCAGGCCACATGCCCACGTGGCGGGCTTGATCCCCAGTGAGGGGCTGCCTCCTGCAATGATTCTCTCTTATCATTGATGTTTCTATCTCTCTCTCTTCTTCTTCCTTCCTCTCTGAAATCAATAAAAATATTTAAAATAAAATAAAATCCACAACATAAAAAATATAAAAAAATATCCTTATATGCTGGAGAGCCATTCTAGTCTATTCCATTTCTTCCCTGAGGTGTACACAGTGGTTAATGGCTTGGCCCAAGCCCTCAGAGGCACCCCTGGGACAGCTATTATGTTCTGGGATCTGTAATCCAGCAGGGGTAGCAACTGATAGCAATTTTCCTGCATAATTCCTTCTTGTCTGGTTCAGTGGTAAAATAGCTGCCAAGAATAAAACATAGGAAAAGGAGGGAAATGATGCAAGAATATGTGGCACCCTACAGCGAGCTGAAGTCCAGTGTTTGTCCTTGCATCATTTTAAAGTGTAATATGTTATATTAAAACAGCGTGGCTAAACATATATCTTTAGGCAAAAGTCTTACTCTACAGCGAGGGCAAGAGGATGGAAGGCAGTTGTG
>NW_005879871.1:0-6696 GCF_000147115.1 Myotis lucifugus | reverse complement strand
ACTTTATGTTTATAAGTAATATTGGAAATACTACTTGCTGCTCCTCCTACTGCTATTAATTTAAATTTAGAGAGTGTAATAAGCGTGAATCATAGAACTTAGTGCTTTGTAGTTATGATATTATGTAATCTAATTTAATTTAAAATCACAACAGTTTGTGTGGTGAGGTGCTATTTTATCTCATTTTATAGCTGATAAAACTGAAGCTTGGAGAGTTTAAATAATTTGTCCAATTTTAAGGGGTTAATGAGCTAATAAGCAGGCTCACAGAGCTAGGTCTCTCTGATCCCAAAGTCAGCACTCTTAACTCCTGAGTGAATTTCACTGGTAGTTTTTCTTATTGTGTAAAATAAAGTCTTCTTGCCCTGCTGGTGTGTTTCAGTGGTTGAGCGTTGATCCATGAACGAGGAGGTAACCAGTTTGATTCTGGTCAGGGCACCTGCCCGGGTTTTGGGCTTGATCCCCAGTAGGGGATGTGCAGGAGGCAACCGAACGATGTTTCTCTCTCATCAATGTTTCTATCTCTCTATCCTTCTCCCTTTCTTTCTCTCTCTCTCTCTCAAAAAAAAAATCAATAAAAAACTTTTTAAAAAGGGTTAAAATGATAATTTAAAAAATGTATTCTTGGCTCGCTGCAGGGAGATGGCTCAGCGACTTCTCCTGAGGAGGTTCCTGGCCTCCGGCATCTCCAGGAAACCCCCTCAAGGTCGGTGAGCACCCCTCATCTCCAGGGCGCTACAGGCCCCACAACACAGTCCTGGTGAGCTGACAGTAACATCCAGCCAAGCCCGGCCATTACACACCACCAGAGTCTGCACAACAACCTTTAACATCCAGGATGGAACTGACTTTCAAGACTGAGTTGTCAACAGTGAGACACCCGTGGTGGTGGATTTTCATGCACAGTGGTGTGGGCCCTGCAAGATCCTGGGGCCAAGGTTAGAGAAGGTGGTGGCCAAGCAGCATGGAAAGGTGGTGATGGCCAAGGTGGATATTGACGACCACACAGACCTCACCATAGAGTATGAGGTGTCCGCTGTGCCCACTCGTGCTGGCCATCAAGAATGGGGACGTGTGGACAAGTTTGTGGGCATCAAGGATGAGGATCAGCTGGAGGCTTTCATGAAGAAGCTGATTGCCTGACAAGCAGGAAAGAACCCTGATGCTCTTGCCCGCTGGGGCCCCATGGTCCTGGGAAGACCCTGATAGAACTCAGTCCTGTGCAGGCCCTTCCTGCCTCCTCCCTTCTGTCTGGCCCCTGAGGGCCCATGTTTGGAGACCAGGCCTCCAAGCACGGATCCTCCAGTGCTTCCAGCCAGGCTGACTGCCAGGGTGGCCGCCAGGGGAACAGTGCTGCTGCTGAGCTGGGGACAGCGGTCTCCCACACTCTCAGTGTCTGCTCCCTCTAGGGCTGTCGCAGCTCTCCCAAGGTGCTTGGAGAGCCTGGGCCCAGTAACAGCTTGTCCTCATCTCCCCGGGCCCTTCTGATCCTAACCCCAGTGCCTGGCTCATCTGCCTCCTGCATTTTTCTTTCCTGCTGTTGTTTTGTAAAAAGAAACCCAAACAAGTGAGAGTAATATATAATTCTCTCATTTTTTGTAGGTCTGTAATAAAGAACTTTATGTGAAAAAAAATGTATTCTTATCGCAAATATTAACAGTGTATGGTGATGCCCAACTTATTTGATGCTTTCATACATAGTAACTTTTTTTGATCCTCACAATATCCATGAAAAGTATCCTATCTGAAACGTGGAGTTCAGGGAACGTATCTCCCCTTTGCGGGTTTTGCCTCAAGAAGTTTGAAGAATAAAATTCACCGACTAAAAGGACTTGTTAGTAAAAGGGTGGAAATTGATTAGAAGAAATACAAACTCCCATGTAGGAGGGAGTTGCCAAGGGGGTAATCAACTAAACCCCTTTTCTAAGGTTTTAATGGCTGGAAGTTCTTTGTCTATCTGTGCTCCCTTTTAATTGGACCCCTTCCCCATTTTATGACCCTGTGCTTTCCTCATGGGTCACTCTTTTGCAGGATATCAGTTTCAAAGTCCAAAACCCACAGCGATGTCTCCCCTCTTTCTCCTTCCCTTGCAACAGTCCTCTATCTCCTGTGACAATGTTCACTCTTCCCGGTATCTGTCAACATTTCTACATCCTCTGTGAAAGCGTGTTTCCTTCTTCCCGGTACCCTATGACTTTTCCCTATCCTCTGTGAAAATATGTTAAGCATTTGGGCGGCTTGGAGTTATTTCTGCCCTTCACATATCCATTCCTCTCCCATGGACCTTCCTTATTCCCTAAACCTGCCTGTTTTGACTCTAAAATTCCTTTCACTACCTCTACACTATGGATTTTAAAGTGGAAACTTAAAATGGATAGTTAAACCTTCAAAGGAGGTATTCTAACTCTAAAGGCTGATCTTTTGGTTTTTCATCACACTCTCTCCCAAGGGTATGAAGTAAAGACCTATAGGCTGTAATCTTTTCCAAATAGCCCCCGGTGGCCACCAGAACAGAGGAGCTGATTGCTGGTTAACATAAGTGTAGCCATCATGGCACATGGAGCCTTGGCAACGTTTGTGTACAGTATATTGAACTCCAGTTTAAAAAATGCCCAGGGTTCTGGGAGGCAAATGGGGAGAAAGTGGGGGACATTTGTAACACAGTCAACACTTTTAAAAAGTCATGCTCTTCATCGGCCTGCGGACTCAAGGGTCCCAGGTTCGATTCCGATCAAGGGCATGTACCTTGGTTGCGGGCACATCCCCAGTTAGGGGGTGTGCAGGAGGAAGCTGGTCGATGTTTCTCTCTCATCGATGTTTCTAACTGTCTATCCCTCTCCCTTCCTCTCTGTAAAAAATCAATAAAATATATTTAAAAAAAAAGTCATGCTCTTCTGAAATGGATTGCTATCTCTTTCACCCAGAGAAGATTCATTCTGTACTCTTTCCAGTCTGAAAAAAACTATTACTTCTAAAGAAAAGCTGGTCTAAATTTCTCCTATTACAATCGAATGCCCCCTTTTTTATGTTCATTTCTCATTGAAAATACAGAACGACCAGCCACTGCCATTAAACCTAATCTTCCAGGATGCTCTTGAAGATAACAGAGCTCTCTCTGAATGATTTTTGAAATAAAAATACTATCTACTCAGTACTTTTGAGGATAGTTGATGTATCATCCATCTTAAAGGATGGATGATTGATCTAGCTAGATGAATTTAGTTTGAAGAAATTGAGACTAACTCAAATTTTCTCAAACAGCAAGGAATTTGTTGTATGAATATATGGGACCTCGGGAAGAGCCAAACACACTCAGAAGAGCAGGAGCTGACAGGCGGTTCTGAGTCCGAGGTGGCCTAAGTGGACTTCACACCTAGGGATACGTGGCTTTTCATTCTGTGGCCCTAACCCAACGCTACTCTGCATGTGCCTGGGCTTCCTTATCATTTTGGATTGCATTTTGCTCAATGTACTCTTCTCCTTTTGCCTGCGTAGCTGTCACTTATCTTTAAGATTTCAGCTTAGCTGTCATTTCTTCCGAAAGTATTTCCTGACCTCACTCCCCAGACCAGATAAAATCCCCTCATTATATTTTCTTACAGCATCATATACTTCTTCAAAAACACTCATCCCAGTTCTAATTTCACATTCATTTTTGTAATTATGTCTATTTGTGGTTATCACTGAGGTCCCAATCCTAGCATACTACCTAATAGGAGAGGAAAATGTTTATTAGAGGAATGAATAATTTTTTAAATAATACTGCCAGATAAAACATGGCAAATGAGGCGGTGAGAACATCAGAAATCTTCAGAAGCCAGTTACCAGGTATAGTAAAAAGACTAGCAACACACGTAGATATCAAGGGTTTGCATCTGCACTCCACAATATGCTCGTTGTGTGACCTTGAACATGTATAACATTTTTCTGAATTTGAACTTACATAGTAGAGAAATGGAGATAATATTTCCCCCTTTCTGAAAATTAAAGGAGTTGAAACAGACAAATACCTCTGGAAGCAGTCATATAAGGCACTGCTGTTGTCATGACAAAGTTCAACATCCTTAAGATGAAGTATAAGGAAGCATAAGTCAGAGTATAATATTTCTCAACATTCAAAGTTTGCACTATGGTGAGACAATCAAAACTGAAAAGGGGTTTGAAATAGTGCTTTGTTTTAATTTATTATTATTATTGTTTGCATTTTGTTTCTAACAGGAATTATTTTCATGCCAAATCAGAGTTGTTGGGCTAGTCATCAAATGAATAATATAAATGTGTTGAGTTCTCTGTTAGTCCATTTGAGAAAGGAAGGAGTTGTAACAGAATGTTTAAAAACATTCCTTTGTGGTTGGGGCTGATAAAGGGGACTTGAAATTTTCAAGAGGGTAGGTGTGAATGGGAAACAATCTGCCTTCCTTGGCGCCTTTAGAACATGGTGTGTTCTATGAAATCGGAAAGGAAGAACTTGAAAGTAACCTGTACTTTATACACCTTTAATTTGAAGAGCTTAAAGCACTTTATAACAATAACCTGATTTTTTAAAGATGCTACAACCCTAAACAGGGTGATTTAGGTTATTCATGTCATTAAATCCCTACCAACCCTTTGAGGTGGGTACCATTATCATCCCAATATTACAAGGAAAGGATGGGGGAGAGAGGAAATAAGTTACCTGAGGCCACTCACTCTTTTGTGCCCAGTGCTCAGCCCATCTATGGCAGCTAGTAAGTAAGGAGGATCTCTGTGTGCATACCCTGTACCCACCAATGAGAGACTTAGAAAAGGAGTGCCCAACAGCCTCTCCTGGAATTGCTTAAAATCATTCAAGTCAAATCCCCATGATCCCCATGTTACAGAAGGTGAAACTTAAATCTGAGAGATGAAGTCCCTTGACTAAAGTTACACAAAGAAAGGGAGAATGTGCACATCACATCTAGAACAGTACACGGCACATAGTAGGGACTCAATAAATAAGTCTTAATTGATTGACTCAGCTGTATGTTCCTCTCAGCAGAGCATTCTGGAAGAAGGATCTGGTGCTACCATCAGAGGAAGAATTGAGGGCTCCTGGGTCCTACGTTCTCTGAGAGTATGTGATTTTCCCCATCAGACTCCTCATATACCCAGGTTCATGTCAAACTTGCTGACATCAGCCGAAAACTAGGCTTTGTGAGTCTTCCTTTCAAAATGTTGTGCAGCTCCAAGGCTCAGTGCTGGTTTTCACATTAATTAAATATTGGAATTTCAAGCTTCTGAGATGACAGTGAGTAATTGTAAGGCACACAAATAGCTTTTTGAAGGTGTGATGAAATTTACATTTATCATTGTTCACAGACTAATTAATTACAGAATAAGATTATGTTCCAGTTTTATATAAACACATCCATCCATTTCAGCAATCACCCTTTCCATTCAAGGAAATCTGTGTGCATATTATTTTCCTTCAGGGCAGGAGAGGCGAGTCTCAGATTCAGTGGCTGTTCTACAACGGCTCTCTGCCCTTCAGTAAGACAGGATGGATGGTAAGACAGGTGGACCAGAGGACGTGCTTAGGCTTAGCAGTCTGCTGGATCTCAGTTCAAATCTTCTGAGCAATTTATCTACAAAGAACCACAGTGCCCTTATTTCTAAAATAGAAATACTTACCATTCTCCTCTCATTTAGCACTCGGAGGGTCCAATTCACTAATCCTGGTCAAGTCCCTAGCACTTGGCAAGGACTGTTTATTGAGTTCCTGCTCCCAGATTTCGACATGCCTCACTTTCTTACCTCCTTCTGATACTTGGTTAAATGTCACCTTCGTAGTGAGAGTTTCTATTTAAAATAGTCACACCTTACTCCATTAAAATCGTTATCCTTCCTCTTTGCTTTTAATTTCTCTCTTATCACCGTCTGACGTACCTTTATTTGTTTATCCTTCTGTCATCACCACCACCCCCTCCACAACCCTGTATGTCAATTTCTGGGCAACACTTTTGCTATTTGGATCATTCATTGTTGTGTCCCTAGTATCTACACGTCTCGTGTATTTTATGTGCTCAATAAATGTTTGTGAAATATGTAATAAATGTAAAAATGTTTGTAAGTAATTGAATAAGCAAACCTCTGTCAGGGATGGAGAGATGAGATAATTAGGATTACTAACACTACAAGTGATAGTTTAATTTGTAGCCAGATGGAATTTATGTATCTCTTTGGGAACATCTCTTCATTTAAAAATGAAGTATCTGCCTAGTCAGTATGGCTCAGTGGTTGAGTGTTGACCTATGAACCGGGAGGTCACAGTTTGATTCCCGGCCCAGATTGTGGGCTCGATCCCCAGTGGGAGGCATGCCAGATGCAGCTGATCAGTGATTCTCTCTCATCATTGATGTTTCTATCTCCCTCTTCCCTTTTCTCTGAAATCAATAAAAATATATTTTAAAAAATAAAATAAAATTGAAGAATCAAAGGAAGAGTAGGAAAGGGACTTACTTAAAACTAACTTGCTGGTTAAACTTCATTCTTTGTGAACCCAAGTTGTTTAATTATCCAAGGTTTATTTTTCCTATTCCTACTCACACTTCAGCTTCTAAAGTTAATATTAGATATTCTCAGGTTAAAAAAATCTTTATTAAAAAAAATCGTGCACTTATGGATGAGGACAGTGGGTGGGGAGTGAGGGCGGAGGGTGGGGCGGGAACTGGGAGGAGG
>NW_005879870.1:0-6697 GCF_000147115.1 Myotis lucifugus | reverse complement strand
TCTAACTTATGTAAAATATTTACTTTCTCACAGTGGCAACGATCATACATTTTGTTGAATCTATTTTCACACACCAAAATATGGAAAATAGTCATTTTTTTTGCAAATATCACCACTGTGGTGAATATCTTATTTTTAATACATATGTTAAGCTATCTTTCACCATTTATATGAAATAATTTAATATTATTATTCTAATCTTTCAAGTTTTCTTATTGCTGTGTACTATGTTACAGCTGACATTTTGTGGTAAATGATTATAGCAGATTGTATTTTCCAAAGTCCTGTGAAACACCGTCTCCTCTCACTCATAGACGTCTTCCTATGTGACATCACCAGTTCTCCATCTAGAAAAGCAGCTGACGTTCTTTTCTCTTGAATCTGGGTGGAATGTTGTTATTGTTGTTACAGTAGAAGGGATATGTGATGGATGAGGCTAGGTCACAAGAGGCTGTCGGGCTTACTTTGCTTGCTCCTTTCTATGGAAGCTGCCTTTGAACTCTAGTCATTACAATCTGAGAATGCCTAGACCACCCACGTTGGGAGAGAAGGCTGAGATTCCTGGCAAGAGTATCCTCAACTGTCAGGTAGGTAAGAAAGCCAGAGTGATAACTCCAGACCCTGCCGTTGTCTGGGTCCAACCTCATGGGAGACCTGCAAAGAGGACCACCTAGCTAAGCAGAGTCAGTTCCCAAAGCCATGAAAAATAATAATCGATGATTATTCTAGTCACACCTCACTAACTTAGGAATGGTTTGTTATGCATCTGCTGTACCCAGAACAGGGAGATGCTGCTGTAGTAAAACCTAAAATATGTGGTTTTGCCTTTGGGAAGGGATAGTGGGCAGAATCTGAAAATCCATGAGACCATCAGCAGAAGCCCCCCAAAACCTGAAGAGAATGTCAGTGAAGGCTCAAAGGAAAGTGAGGAAAATGCAAATGAATGATGGGAGATAAACACTCTTATATAAGGGCAAAAAATTGAGCAACACCATTACCTGTGAAACTATGGAAAATAACCCCAATAAATCCTATGATTTACTTAAGATTTCTAGGTATAATGTTGCATAACGTGCTTAGCTTCTACAGCGACTGATGATAAAATGAGAAGGAAAAAAAAACTTGCAAGGAGTCCTGTCACCAGAATGGAAAGTTGGAGGCTCTGAAGTCCCTCCATTCACTGATGCACCAAATATACCCCTATGCACAGATCAGTTCCCTCTGAGAGAAATCCAGAATTCAGTTAAGTGACTTCCCATATATAAGGCAATGGAGAGAATAAAGATTCAATGTAATCCTATCAAAACGCCAATGGTATTTCTCACAGAAAGACAAAAAAAGACAATCCTGAAATTTCATATGGAACCACAAAAGACCCCAAATAAGCATTCTTAAGAAAGAACAAAGCTAAATGTATCACACTTCCTGATTTTAAACAATATTACAAAGCTTCAGTAATCAAAATGCATTGTTTTAGCATAAAAACAAACATAGATTAATGGAACAAAAACAAGAGCCCAGAAATAAACTCATGCTTTTGTAGTGAATTGATTTTTGACAAAGTTGCCAAGAATATACAATGGGAAAGGAGACTCTCATGGATCCCTCTGTTACATCACATACAAAAATAAACTAAAAATGGATTAAAGACTTGAATGAAGACCTGAAACTATAAAATTTCCAGAAGAAAACATAGGGAGCAATATCTTCAAAAGTATCAGTGAAATGCCAATTAAAACCACAATGATATATTATCCCACACTAGTTAAGATGTCAAAAAAAAAAAAAGCACAAGAGATAAATGCTGGTGAGGATGTGGAGAAAAAGGAACTCCTGTACAGTGTTGGTGGAACTGGTACGTTCATTGTAAAAAACAATATGAAGTTTTCTCAATAAATTAAAAATAGAATTACCATATGATTCAACAATTCCACTTCTGGGTATATACCCAATATATTAATTATATTGAAGAGATATCTGCACTTCCTTGATTATTGGAGCATTATTCACAATAGCCATGGTTTGGAAGCAAGCTACATGTCCATTGATTGATGAATGAATAAAGAAGATGTGACTATAGCCTGGCTGTGGTGGCTCAGTGGTTGAGTGTCGATCTATGAACCCGGAGATCATGGCTCGATTCCCAGTTGGCGTTTATGCCCAAATTGCAGGCTTGATCCCCTATCCTGCAGGAGGCAGCCTATCAGTAACTCTCTCTCATCATTGGTGTTTATATTTCTCTCTCCCTCTCACTTTCTCTCTAAAATAAGTAAAAATATATTTTTAAAAAAAGATGTGACATATATATGTACACACACTCACACATATATGCAATTAAATATTATTCAGCATTATAAAAAGGGAATCCCTACCATTTGCAACAACATGGGTAGACCATGAGGGAATTATTTTAAGTGAAAATAGCTAGACCAGCAAAGAGAAATACTACATGGTATCACTAATATATAAAATATATATTTTTAAAAGTTGAACTCATATAAATAGAATAGAATGGCAGTTATCTAGGGCTTGGGAATGAAGGAAATGGGAGAAAAAGGGTATACACTCTCAGTTATAGGATGAATAAGGTCTGAGACTATAATGTGTAATAGTGATTATAGTTGATTATATACTTGGAATTTGCTAAGAGAATACACAAAAAAGTAAATATGTGAGGTGATAATAACTCAAATGTGTTAACTCAATTGTGGGAATTGAGTTATGTATGTCAAATCATCACTTTGTACACTTTAAATATATTATGATTGTATTTGTTAATTATACTGCACTAAAGCTGAAGAAAAATAAAAAACAACCTAAAGAAAAAGTATTGATATATATATATATATATATATATATATATAAGAAGCAAGGACCTGGTGGTTTGGAAATAAAACTCTTCCTCATGTTTAATCTCTCTAGAGGCCAAAATATGCTAATTTAATAAGTCACTTCTGAATAGATATTAAATCTAGGATGCTCCCAGAAAAAAATAATGGTTCAAAAAAATGAAGCCAAGAATAAGACTGCAAAGAATCTTGTTTAGACCTCAGGAAAATATAAGGCAGGGCACTTTTTCAAATAGACAAAAGGTTCTTTTAGAATCTCAAAGATATGCCCCTCAAATTGGGTTTCAAAGTCTTTTAAAGGTATTGTGTCACAGCAATTTTACAAGATGCTCCAAGTAGAGAAGGGATTATATCAAAGAAAGGAGGGATGTGCTTTTGTATAATGGGCTAAGCTTCAGTAAGAATCAGGATCCCACACATTTTTAAGAAGATGAGAAAACACCATCACTATGCACTGAAAAAGTATCGGCAGTACAAAATTTTAAGAAGGTCTTTAGACCCTTGAACTCCTACTTTCTATAAGAAAGAAGCCATTTGTAAACACTACTCAGCTACAAACATCAGCCATTTCTTAGAGAAAAGAAATGATTTCTTAGAGGCCAGGCATGAGTCCAGCAGATGAAACCAAGAGCTGTACAGAGTAATTCCTAGAAAGTTGGACTGAGAACTAATCAAGAAATGAACTGCATGCTGCCAGTCTGTATTTCTGAATCACTGTGAACCTGTGGTTTTTGTCCTTTATAAACATGAGTATCTATAGCAGTTATCCTGTGCCCGTCTCACTGTTGTTTGCTGGCTGTGTTGTTTAAGATAATTGGTCTATTTGACTTACTAGTGTTCAGATCCAAAGGAACACAGTATCCCAAAAGCTGTATCCTTGGAGCCGCTTTTGTACTGGAACCTGCTTTGGATGAGATCATGAACTTTAATTTGATGCAATAATGGAATGACACTTGGATATGCCCAGGAAGGGATAAGTGCATTTTTCATGATGGAGGAATGTGAACTCTTGTGGTCAGAAGAAGGATTGTGGCAGGTTTTATTGTCCAAAGAGGTTGTAACAATATCTCCCAGCCCACATGCACTACTTAAAATGTGACCTTGCCATTGAAGCAGTAGTGCATTACCTGACTTAACCTTCAATTTAAAAATAGTGCAAACTACTATTCCCTAATAGAAAGGAAACTTGAATAACCATCTGCAGACATTCGTTCGTTCTTCTTCTTGCTCTCTGATCTTAAACAAATATTGTTACCACTCTAGACATAAATGTCTTCAAATGTGAAATTAAGGACTTCAATTTGGTCAGGGAAATTTAAGCTAAGGCTTCTTGACTTGCAGTGAACTCCATTGCCGTCACCCCAGGAGCCGAGTTCTGAGGCTTAGACCCATTTCAATCAGAGCATCTCTCATTCTATCCGTTTTACATTTTGAACTTGTGCATAAATTATTTGAAGAAAGAATCACACAGCTTAGAAAAATGAAGCTTGAAGGCTGCTGTCTTTGATGATCCATATTGTAACTTTCAATGATAAAATTTAGTATTTTTGTTTTGCCAAGTAGATGATCTAATCCAAAGACTTTTTCAAAATTATGTGTTTTTTTTCTCTCCTAACCTATTAAGGGAGTTTAAAGAAGTCAATCAATCTGTTGTCTGAAAAGGAGTAATTGAAAGAGTAAATGGGGCCCGGCTGGTGTTGCTCAGTGTTTGAGCATTGATCTATGGACCAGGAGTTCAAGGTCGGATCCCAGTCAGGGTACTTCCCCGGGTTGTGGGTTCAGCCTTCCCCAGATTGTGGGTTCTGTCCCTAGTGGAGGGCATTCAGGAGGCAGCCAATCAATGATTGTCTCTCATCACTAATGTTTCTGTCTCTTTATCTCTCTCCCTTCCTCTCTGAAATCAATAAAAAAAATATATTTTAAAAAAAGAAAGAGTAAGTGGGTTATCCAAAGTTACTCTGATTTCACTGAACACAGATATGGGAATAGCTATTTTTTTTAAAAAAAATCATGTAATTTTTAAGCAATAGGGTTTTACTGTAATATTTTACTTTATTTTAAACTTTATTTTTAATGTTTACACAATTACAGATGTCCTCATTTCTCTTCCTTTGCCCACCTCCACCCAGCCCTTGCCATCCTTCCCTCTGGCCAACACCATGCTGTTGTCTGTGTCTATAGGTGATGCATGTATGTTCTTTGGCTAATCCCTTCACCTCCTTTCATCCAGTCCCCTTCCACCCCTCCCCCTCAGACAGCTGTCACTCTGTTCCATGTATTCATGCCTCTGTTTCTATTTTTTTCATCAGTTTATTTTGTCCATTAGATTACACATCTTTAAGTAATTTCTAAGCAATAGGATTATACTGTAATATTATAAAAGGCATTATTCCTTTCTATCAAATCTTAGTCACATTTTAATGAACTTAATTTATCTTAATTATTCTTTGGACTGTATAAATATCAAGGGCCTCTTCACGGGTCAGTAAAATGGATAGACTCCCAGGAGACTGACTACTTAAAACAATGCCCAATGATATGTGTGGTGTCAGGGTTTTAAGGAGATTTGTTGTCAGGATGAAAAAGTAAGGGATGTCAGTGACCCAGTGAGAACAAATGAAAAATGATCTAAAAGCAGTCAGCAACAGTGTTCACTTTCGTGTAGACCCAGTCTATGGCAAACTCTCATCCTCAGTTGTTTTAGCTGTTTTGTCCTATGTATTGGTCACATATGTATTAAAATGAATACAATAAATATTCCAACGCAAAGGCAGTTTGATGGCCTCCTCTACCATTTGTGTTCTTTAGTCAGTTTGACAATGGGGAGAAGCCTTCTTCTCTTGCTTTAAGTAATAATGGCCAATGATAATAGCTAATTCTTATAATTCAAGGTGTAAGCTTTATATAGATATAGTCTTGTTGTTGTTATTTTGTTTTTTGCTTTTATTTCTTTGGTGCCAGGATACTACCTGACATTCAATAGGCACTTAATGAGTATTTATTGAATAAATAATAATAAACAATAACTATACTTATTTAGCCCTAACTGTGAATCAGGTAATATCCTAATTGTTGCACGCGTGCGCACACACACACAATCTAATCTTACCAATAACCATGTTAGGTAGGCATCCTCATTTAAATTTTTGGATGAAGAGACAGAGAAATTAAATAATTTACCAGCATCACACAGCTTAGAAAACAGAAGAGCCACTTTTTTATCCAAGGCAATCTGTTCTTGACTGCTATAACACTGTATTCTCTTATCTCTATGAGTGGAACAAACTCTTTGTGATAAATCATATTTGGTTAAGGAACTGAGGAATACCAAATATAAAATACATAAGGATTGGGTTATGGGATGGGGGAAAATATTGACAACCAGACCACCAAATTTTCAATATATAGAGAGCTCAATACCATCGAGGTATTTGCCAAAGAAATAAACACTTTGAAGAAAGTTAATAGTATAAGTTGGACACATACAATCCTATAAATAGAGTAACTCCTAAGGGGAACTGAAGTGCGGGTGAGATTTGCCTGTTCTCCTCCAGTGGCCCCTAGTCCTCAGTTACCGTTGAAAACTTTTTCACCTCAGACAGACACCTAATAATCCCATCTATTCATCCCCAAAGATAACCACAAAATCTACTTTCAATGGTTACATGAATAATTAAATTATTTCATATGCCTAAGAATATTTTAATTTTAAAAATAAGGACAAACAATCTAAGGCTAGAAAGCTAAAAAGAGCTGTTGTATGCCAAAGTTTTATCAACATTGTTGCACTATCCTTGGGACATATTGTTAGAGATTAGGGTCTCTGGAATACCCCTCACATCAGATCT
>NW_005879869.1:0-6697 GCF_000147115.1 Myotis lucifugus | reverse complement strand
GGGCACATCCCCAGTAGGAGATGTGCAGGAGCGGCTGATCGATGTTTCTCTCTCATCGATGTTTCTAACTCTCTGTCTCTCTCCCTTCCTCTCTGTAAAAAATCAATAAAATATATTTTAAAAAATAAATAAATAAATAAATAAATACAGTTCCTCATGTTGTGACCCAACCATAAAATTATTTTCGTTGCTACTTCATAACTGTAATGTTGCTACTGTTGTGAATTGTAATGTAAATATCTGATATGCAGTATGGTCTTAGGCGACCCCTGTGAAAGGGTCGTTCGACCGCCAAAGGGGTCACGACTCACAGGTTGAGAACCGCTGGCATAGATAGCCTTTTTTTTTTTTTTTTTTTCCTAAAAGGGGAGGAAATGACGTATACTTCTATGTTTAGTTTTGCATAAAGAAACACCAGAAGAATAAGCAAATTCATAAGTGATCACTTGTTGGAAACCTGGGGGAAATGGTGAAGAAGTGACACTTTTCATTATACATCTTTTTAAATATATTTTTATTGATATTAGAAAGGAAGGGAGAGAGAAAGAATGATGAGAGAATCATTGATCCGCTGCCTCCTGCACACTGACACCCTCCCTCCCTACCCCTCCACTCCCGCACTCCCCATGGAGCCCGCAATCTGGGCATGTGCTTTGAGCTGTGACCTCCTGGTTCATAGGTTGATGCTCAACCACTGAGCCACACCAGCCAGGCTCAGTGTACATCTTTTTATGTCATTTTGATTTTGAACCATGTAAAGGTATTAACCTACTTTATACAAAAAGGAGATGCTTTAAACTGTTTTGGAAATCATCACTATGTTCACCAATGTCATTGTTATAAATTGGTAAATAAAGTTTGCGGATGCAGGCAGAAAGGTGAGACAAATATATTAGTGTGGTTTTGTAATTTTAAAAAAACTTTATAATTGCTTTTAGAAGGTTGACACATTACACTCGGTTTTTTAACTGTTAAGAATGTGATATTTAATGAATTTAATGTTGCCACAAACCCTTTTTCTATTAATACACACTCCTGTTTTGTATTTTACTATAACCTTTTGTCTGGGAACATTTATGAACTTCAAATTACTCCTGAAAGCTAAATAGTTCATCTTGTTTCAGGTGGTAAATTTTGTTGGTTGAAATTTTTTAGAGAAAATGTGGGAACATGGAATAGTTCTTCCATATCTTTTGCTCTTTTAAAGTGGTATTTTGGATGAATGGGACATTGTTCTGTGGGGATGTATCTTCACCTAAGATACTATGACATCAAATCCATGAAATGGTCTGTGTCCACAAGATCCGAATACCTCGAGTCATCTTTGCTCCACTGTGCAAGTTCAGCTCAGCATGGTTTTGTGCTTGTTTGTGGAATTTATTTCCCTGGGCTATAGTTTCCTCATTGATAAAATACAACGATAGTTTTTTTTGTTGTTTTTTTTTGTTTTTGTTTTTCCTATAAGGGCAAGTCTAAAAAGCAAATGAGATGATCATATATATTATTAATGAATTGAATATAAACTAATTTGGTTTTCTGGTTTCATCTCTTTTTGAGGACTTAGTATGTATTACTTGATAAATAAGTTCTTTCTCATATTTTTCTCATATTTGAAGATTTCTTCATTTATCTTTTCTTAGATCTAGTGGAGAGCAGGGAAGTGCCTTGCTTTCTTCATGAACCTTGTCGATGTTACCTGACAGAACCTCACTGGTGAATACATAGGAGAAGGTGGTACTCTGAACTCTGTGGATTAATAGCATTTTCTGCTACCACTACTTGAAACAACATGATGTAATAGAAAGAAGACAAGCTTTGCATTCACTTCCCTGTTGTTTTTTGTTTTGTTTCTTTTTTTTAAATTTAAATTTCTCCAAGCCTTTGTTGATCTGTCAAGTGGGGCTAGAACCTAGGGTCCTCATGTGAAGTAAAGTTAGCACATAAGCTATGACTAGCATAGTTTGTGGAAGTAGTTGCTCACAAAATGGTCATTTCTGTCATTGTCGTCATTGAGTGATTTTTTTTAACCTAGGATGTTTACTATCCTAGTATGTTATTGTCAGCCTACTAGTAAAACTTTGGCATACAAGCTTTTGCTTATCCTGCAGAACAGATTACAAAAAGGGGGGTTTGAGGAGGATTTGTGGTAGCCAGCAGCATTTAAGTACTGTTGTCTGATGGAAATTATGTGCACCCACCAAGCCTCCAGGGAGCTGTCCCGAGGAGTTTTTTTTAAGTTGAGTATTCTCAATCACGTTCAAATTAATGCCACAATTACGAGAATAGTGGGGGGAGTAACTAGTAGATAACAGAAAATTTTCACTTGTAACTAATCTTTAATCCAAGGATTTTTATAGCAGATGTTTGCATTTTTCCTACCCCACAGTACCCTGTGTACCTGCCATGCTGGATAAATAACAAGTTCTGATGAATTTGCACCCTGGTGCCATAGAAACAGTAGAAATCAAAGATTAAAATAGAGCTCACTAGTGACCAGGTTTCCTAGGCCAAATTGAAGCTTAGTGCTGAGGCAATTACTCAGGTAATTCAGACCCAAATGGGTTTTCTGAAAATGGAGCTGACATTTATTGAACACTTACTATGTGCTGAGCTATATCATGAACATTCTATGTGTTCTATTGACTAATCCTAAAAGTATCCCCGTGAACTACATGGGCTATTATCCTGACTTTATAGATAAGGCTGTTGGAACTTTGAAAGATGAGATAACTTGTCCAGGGTTATTCAGTAAGTGACAGAAGCAGTGCTGAAACCTTAACTTTGACAGTAGAGTGTTGCTTTCACCCTCTGGATAGTATTACCAGTCATACCTTTGCCAGAGATATTTGGCATATAACATTTCCTCTTTGTTGGTAAAATCTTGACTAATGGAATGAAATGAGATGCTACAAAAGTATTTTCCTTCCTTTGCCTGATAAGATGTGCTACACTTTTGGCCAGAATGACAAAAGTAAAACATTTTAGGAAGACCAACGAGGCCAAGGACCAACCAATCAACCAACCAACAGAAACCAGTGTAGCGTATGCTTCTGAAACCTTGAGCTGCAAATAAGGTCTGAACGGTATGAAATATTAAGTGTGGTGGGCTTAGTAGACTCTTCCTGACCAGAGGTTGGGAATTTTATAGACTTCAGAATTCATATTTTTTTTGTGTGATGAGTCTTTCTCACATGTATTTAATCTGTATAATAATATCCACTCTAGCCTAGGGAGCACGATATGAACACCCTTCCATTGGGAGCTGTAACTCTCAGATACCAGACCTCATGTTTATCCAGCTTCTTAAATCATGGTCTGCAGAATATTCCAAACCAAAAGAGAGAAGCTAAGTATACTCTGAAAACATTCCTTGTCCAAGAATTAAAAGCTACAGCTGTGTGGGTTTGTGATGCTCTGACCTAGGTTGACCAGAGTGAGTATTTTCTTCTGTGGAGGACTTTTTAGATGTCTTGTAAGTATATTAAAGGAATTGTTTTATCTCTAATGTATATTAAAATGACTAAGGCTTCAAAAATATTAATTACTTTGCTTACAAGGAAGAGATCTGAGAGTGATAATTTTAGTACCACTGACTGTTATGCCCCATAATGTCTCTGTAAAACCCTGTTTGTGAAACTGTATGTTTAATTTCAGGAGTGTGGCTTTTGCGTAGAATGTAAGTACGCAACTTTAAAAAGGACGCAACGGTTCTGTTTGGTATTTCAATTGTATTAGTATCAATGCTTCATTTCTCAGTGGTGACTACAATTGGAGCAGCAGATGCAGCAGATAATCCTGAAACTTCATTTTTGGTAAACTTGAAACTTCCCAGACTTTTATCATTCACTTTCTTGGTTTGGTTGTCAGTCAGGTTAGTGGCGAGCTGGAGGAGAAGAAACGGTAATGAGAATCGAGGCAGTCATGGGGCTGCGTAGTCTGGGGGGTCAATAGCATTGAAGTCTCAGGAAGGGTAGGTTACAGGCAACTTGTGAGATGTGCTTTTTGTCAGCCTCCTGTACCATCTGTTTTCACTGAGGTAGCATAGCAAAAACCTCTTAGATTTATGTCATTAATGTACCGCAAATATTTTCCTTTAACAATCCAGTGATTTGTACTGGAGATTTGAAAGCTGCTAGGTAAATTGATCACAGATTACTAAGTTAGTTGACAGGCTTGGCCATTCTGCTTACTTAGCTGGAATAGTAGGGATGCTCTGTAACCTTCCTGTTAAAAAAAAATTGCATGTGTGCATTTGGGGGTATCAGCCAGAAGCTGACTTGACTATTTCTCTAGTTGTGTGACACCTACCAGGACTCAGAGCCACACGACCACCCCTGCTCCCAGTTCTCCTAAGTCATGAGTTCTCAGCAGTTCTGTCCCCTGGGGGGGTAGAAGTTGGAGATGGCCCAAATATCTTACTCTTTTTATGTATATAGCACAGTATATACACAATACATAAGTAGATACAAGTTGTATTTGTGGCGTTAAAATTTCATGGAGTGGCAATTAGGAAAAATGTCTAAAAAGGTAAGATGCGTGGGAGAAATAATGAAAAATAATTGAAAAGCACTGCTGTTGCTCTATCCCAGTGATTTTCAACCTTTTTCATCTCATGGCACACATAAACTAATTAATAAAACTCTGCAGCACACCAAAAAAGATATCTTTTGCCAGTCTGACAAAAAAGTAGGTATAGTTTTGATTCATTCACATTGGACAGCTATTGTTGTGTTGGTTATTGTCATTTTTTTTTGGTTTGGCAATCTAAGGGAAAAGAGGTCAGTGCCCCTGACTAAATAGTCAGGTATTGCATAATTTAACAATTTTTGTGGGGCCCAGGCTGAAAAATCTATCTATCTAGGTAAAACTTGAGTAGAGAGAGGGAACAAAATAGTTACATTAAAAGAACTAAGTTGGAGTAATTATCACCGCGGTAAGGAATAACAAAGCTTGGGATCAGAAGGTGTTAGACGGCCTCTGTGGGAATGGGGGTGGCGGTGGATCTAAGCCCTCCCTCATGAGTGGCTGTCTGGGTCTGTCTCTCAGGAAAATAACAAAGTTGGTATACTCTGCCTTTGATCTCCTTAAAGCCTACTGCTAATAAAACTACATTTAGCTAGCTGTTTAATGGGAAGGCTTGTTATAAGCCAGTTTTCACGAAGGTGAAAATGACTGATGATAAATTAAGGTGTTATGATTTTCAGGGGCACTTGCATTTGAGCAGTGGGCCCTCCTCAGTGTGAGAAAGTAGGAGAGGCTTGAAGGAATGATTGCGCTGGGTCTGCAGAAGCACATGCCCAGCAAGTATCATCTCTCGCCATAGTAAAGAGTGCCTCACAGACGCGTGCACAACTGTTTTAAAAATGTGTGCAGGGGCATATAGTATGAATAGAATATAAACAAAAAGTATCACTGGATATATAATGCTTCATTATTATTATTACCTGTTTTGTCAAGCCACCCATGCTAAAAGCTACTACCATATGAGAAGCCTTATTCTGAAAAGTCTTGTTCTGAAAAGAACTATGGTGCTAGCTATATCAGAGGGTCACCAGACCTGGGATGCAATGGGAATCCCACATGGGCCATTATATAGCACATGGACCACATTCAGAGGGCGACCTGCAGAGAGCTCCTTGGGAGTTTTGGGAATTTGGGCGGAAATCCTGTGAGTAAAACATTGGCTACAGAACTGTATTTGAGTGATTCGTCAGAAGCGGTTGAGAATGATTCATTGGAACTTTAAATCTATAATTTTTAAACTCTTTTATCTACTAGAGTATTATTAGGAATAGGATGACACTAACATTTCCAAATTTGTTGTTTCTTACCTGAGAATGAGCCTTTTATTCTAGGCTTTTCCATCCTGTGGTAGTGACTACTACTTCTGAGTTGTCCCATACAGTGCCTCTGACATTCTTTGTCTTTGGGTGTCTAAAGAAATGCTTTTTAGATAATTGCTGTACATGTCTTTTTAAAAAATATATATATTTATTTGGTAGGGATTTATTTGCGTAAGAACAAGATGCTAAAACCTTAAAACAGTTTTTTCTTATAACGAAATAAATACATGAGCCCTGGCTGGTATGACTCGGTTGGTTGGGCGTCATCCTATGCACCAAAGGTCACTGGTTCGATTCCTGGTCAGGGAACATGCCTGGGTTGTGGGCTCAGTCCGCAGTAGGGGGCATACAGGAGGCAGCCAATCGCTTCTCTCTCCCTCCCTTTCTAAAATCAATAAAAACATATTTTTTAAAAAAAGAAATAATACATGCCCTCTATAATTTTCTTTACCCTGCACAGATAGGCCAGAAATACATAGTACTTTAAGCCAGGTTACATTATAACAAATTTTATTATTAGCACAATTAAAATTAATTTAATTTTATTTTACTTTGTTTACAGAGGGAGTAAAAGCCACATCGGAACTTAGTATCTCTTGTGAATCTCATGACTGGAGTGCAGTTTCTAAGACACAATTTGATCCCTGGCTGGGTGGCTCAGTTGATTGATATACCAAAAAGGTTGCGGGTCAATTCCCGGTCAGGGACTGTACCTAGGTTTTGGGTTCTATCCCTGTCGCATATAGGAGGCAACTGATGGATGTTTCTCTCTCTCTCTCTCAACAACAAAAACCATCATGATTTGATCTTGGGTTGCCATAGGAAATTGAAAAGGCCTTTGACTATATCCATTT
>NW_005879868.1:0-6697 GCF_000147115.1 Myotis lucifugus | reverse complement strand
GCAGGGGGTTGAGGGCGGATCGGCCGGGCCGCCTGGGGAGCTGCGGGCACATGCTGTCCGCAGAGCCCGTGCCATTTGCAGCCGGGCCGGCGGGCATGCGGGCACCGGGCGCTGGCGGCTCCCGAATGTGAGGGCGGGGCTCGAGGTGCGCCCCTCTCCACCGGGGGCTCAGGCCGCTGCCGGCCGGGAGAGGTGGCCGCCGCCAACGCAGTGCGCGTTTGTTTACACCGGGTCTGGGAGGGGGGCCCTGGGGCGGGGCCTGTGGGGACCCGCTCTCGCCCCCACACTGACCTGAGCCCTAAGCCCAGGTATAGGCTCCAGGTCTGAGGGGAGCTAAGGCACAGGTCCTTGTGGGGACACCTCAACGCAGGCGCATCCTTCCTGCAGACTCCCAGGCCTGCCTTTCCTCCCATGAGGGCCCAGGTCCCTGGCTCCCCTGGAGGCCTGTGGGCGCCCCCCCCCTTCCCTGCATAGGCTGGCATGGGCTCCTTCCTTCTGGAAAGCAAGCACCTGCTCCGAGGCGCTCAGTCTGGAGCATAGAAAGCGACCGGGGACAGTGCCATTATAGGAGGCAGCTTCAGCACAAGCCTGGAAGGCTTCCTGTAGGAAGCACCAGAGGTGGCAGGAGCCGGGCGGAGGAGGCCAGGCCTGACGCCCCTCTAAGAGGACTGGGGTGACTAGCAGGAGTGAGAAACGCTGACTCCTGGGCATGGGGTGGCGGGGGCTGGCTCTGGTAGAGGTGGGGTCCGTGTCTCAGAACTTTGTTCTGCCTGGACCCAGAGAGCCCCTGTCCCCTCGCTGGCTTCTCGGGCCACCCCTCTGTTCAGTGCTGGTTCTTTTGGCCCAAAGCACACAAACCCCCCCAGTCCAGGGCTCCGGGAGGCCAGACCAAGAGAGTTGGTTGCTCCTGTCGTGGTGGCTGCTTGCTTAGAGTCCCAGACAAATGGGGAAACTGAGGCGAAATGGGACAGGCTAGGTGTTCATGGTGTGTGGGTGGGGCCAGGGAAGGTTTTTGAGCTGAATGGAGTGCACGCTGAAAGTCTGGGCTGGGTGTGGGACAGGCACTCAGTTTGAGGGGGACATGTTTTGGGGGAGTTTGGCGTCTGTGTGCAGAAGCCTGGGGGGCGGCGGGGGGGCGGCCTGCGCCGTCGTGGGCCGGGCCCTGTGGGAGGATGCTCTAGCAGGCATGGCCGGCAGCTGCCATTGCAGCCGGGGGAGAGGCTGGGAGCTGGCCAAGGACCTTGAACCGTTTTATTTGTTTAACAACATTTACTGAGCACCTACTGTGTGACCTGCGCACACTCAGTCTGCAGGGTGGAGGGTTGGCCTTTGACTCTGAACATGAAGACAAATGCGGGATGGGTGGGGTGCTCTAGGGGACCGGGCGGGGCTTTGGGGCGAAGGAAGGCCCAGCTGCTGGGGCAGGGGTGGCTGGGCTCTGGATTTCCGCTCTGCAGGCCACGTCCTGCACAGCCCTCAGCTGGCACGTCTTCACACGTGCGGGCCCTTGAGGCTGGGGTCACTCCCACTGCCGCCGGCTCTGTATATCTTTCCCATTGTGTGTGGTCGACGCGGTGCTGGCCAGGCGGTGTTTCCAGCTGGGCCCGGCCTGCGGCCCCGGTGGGCTCAGCCCCTCCCTCCGGATGTCCCTGCACCTGGCGGAGGGGGGCACAGCCCGCTTTGTGGGAACCTGGAAACGCAGCGGCAGCCTTTTTGTGGGTCCTCCAGGGTCCTGCCTGGTCACCCCTGCAGGGCCCCCTGGCCTGCTGCCTGCTCACCTGGGCCTCTGGCTGCCTCTCCCCTTCCTGCTCCTGGGCCGTCTCTGCCTCTCCTCGCTGTCCCTTGCTGTCTCGCTTGTCTCTTTCTCCGTCCGGCTGGCACTGACTGCTGAGCCGCTCTGGCTGTCCGTCTCCCTCTCCCTGTCTGAATGGCCAGCCGCCTACCTCTGTGTCCTTCTCTCTGTTTGCGTCCCTGTGTCCATCCGCCCCTCTCCGACCCCCTGTCCCCGTCCGGATCAGGGTGCGTGGACAGCATGTGTCGGGCGTGTTTTCTCTCTGCCTCTCCTCCCTCCCTCTGCCTCTCTCTGCTTCTTCTGGACGTTGGATGGAGCCTCTCCTCCAAGCTGACCTTGCCGTCAGCCCCCCCATCGGGGTCTCCGTGCGTCCTGAGCTGCCCCGGGCCCCTGCTCCAGCTCTCTTTGGGGCCAGAAGTCCGGCTGTCCAAATATTTGGCCGCCTCCAGGGGATTCCGGGTCAGCAGGGAGGAGGATGGGCTGGCTGGCGCGGGGTCTTCCCTGCTCCTGGGGGCCCCAGGCATGTGATGTCCTGTCCTTTGCCTCAGCTGGGCCTCAGGCTACACGTCCCTCTCAGCGGGCTGGCAGCGGGGCGGGGGCTGCTGCTGGCTCCGGTCCCGTCTCGAGCCAAGAGGTTCCAGCTACAGCCGCTCGGGGGTCAGCCTGAGCGGGGAGGGTCCAGGGCTGGGTGGGCGGGGAGGCCGAGGTGTCTGGGGCGAGGCCCAGCTCGACGCATCAGCTGAGTGTCTAGAAAACCGCCCAACACAGGAAAGTCCACCTTCCGGCCCCCCCCTTGCGGACGCCCAGAAAACAGAAGCGCAGCCCCAGGCACAGGGCCGGGGAGCCAGGGGAGGGGGATCGATGTGGCCACCGCAGCGATGTTCTGGTCACCGGCCTTTGCCCACCAGCGTGCCACCTGCGTGCCACCAGCTGGTGTTGGCCATAGGCTGGCCACTGCCCCAGTGTTGTTGACAAGGAGGGAGTCGTGGACGGAGAACTGGGTCGGTCTCCTGGGGTCAAAATCGGGAGCTGCGGTGCTGGGGGCGGGGGGGGGTGTGACACCTCCCTGTTCTGGACACGCACCCACGTGCCTTGGTCCTGGCCCCTGACCTCAGCCAGCAGGATCCCCTCGATCCATGTGGTTGCGCCTTGAAAACACGCAGTCCAGACGCGGGAGCCCGTCTCCCCGCTGGCCGGCAGCTTGCCTAGGAGGTGTTTCCCTCTGAAGGCTGGGGAAGCAGGTGGCAGGGGGGTGCCAGGCTGGCAGGGGCACCTTGTGTCAGCCAAGGGGGTGAGGGATCAGGATGGGGGAGCTGGAACTGGGGCCGCCCTCAGCCCTGAGACCCCAGGGGTAGCCACAGAGGACCCTCCGGGCCAGCTGCCTCTCCTCGGAGCCCTGGGCCAGGTTAGGCTGCCCGGGCCCGAGAGGCTGGGGGCCGTGGCAGCCAGCTCTGCAGGGCTTTGCGTCCACCAGGCTGTGGCCACGGGAGCGAGTGGCACGGGGAGGCTGCCTCCGCCCCCGGCGCTGGGGTCGGGAGGAAGGCAGCGCTTCCCACAGCAGCTGACACACGCGGCCCTGATTCGGGGCCTGGAGTCTTTAATTAGCCAAGCTTGGCACCTGCGAAGGGCGCCTGACGAGTTCGCACCCTGGTGGTGTGGGCCGTGGGCGGGCGTCACCTGCTGCTCCGTCCCCGCGCCCTTATCTCCCCGCAGAACAAACAGGCCGGGGCAGTGGCCTGGCCATCCATCGATTTCCTGCCCGAGCCCATGCTCGCCGTGACAGATGCCGTCCTGATGACCCCCCACAGGCCACAGCGATCGCCCCGCCCAGAGCCCGACTCCCCGAGCCCGAGCCCGGGGCGTGCTCTGGGGGCAGAGGCCTCAGGGAGGCTCCTCACTGTGTCCCCAGCTTTGGTCAGACCTCACGGGACCCCAGGGGGACGGGCAGACGCTGAGTCCTGAGTGGGGAGTCCCCGGCCCGCGGCCCCGCAGCGAGGCAGGGCGGTCAGCCTCGGACGCAGAGTGCACTCAGCTTTCCCCAGAGAGCGTCTGCGGGCCGCTTTCCTTAGGGGGGCGGTCCCCCGAGTCCACCTCGAACCCGTGGTAGAGAGAACCCTGGGAGGTGGCAGGCCCGAGGTGAGGGGGGAGGTGTCAGAAATGGCGGCCGGCCTCAGGGGAGGGCTGGGGGTCCGCGTGCCAGGCCAGTGCTCATGTCCACCCTGGGCCCCCAGCCCTTAGCCCTGCACTAGAATGAAGTACCGACTCCTTGACGTGGCCTTGAAGGCTTTGTCGGGCTTGCCTGTGGCCACGGAACCTTCGCTCCCCTCACAGCCTGCCTCATGCCACACCCAGGGCCTTTGCCCATGCTGTGTGCTCTGCTTGACTCACTCTCTCCTATCTCCCCACCATGGGGGCTCCCACTGGGATTTCAGAACTGACTCCCTCGCCGCCGCCGCCTCCAGAAAGCCTCCCGTGATGCCTCGCTCTCCCCTTCTCTGAGTCCCAGCACTGTGCAGGTCACACTCAGTTGCAGCAAGAGCCATAAGGTGGTGGTGAGGGGCTTGGGGGTTTGTCATTTCCAGACTGAAAGCCAGTTGAGGGTCCACGTACCCACGTCCTCTCTGGGATCCCAGGCCAGCCCAAGAACCCGTGTGGCCTGGTTGTGAGTAACAGACAGGCCCTGGAAGTCTAAGCTCAGGTCCTGCTGGGGGTGAGGAACCTGGAGCCTGGCCCCCAGCACTGTGGCCATGACCATGCCGGGGGCTGTGAGGGAGGGATATTAGGGCAGAGAAGGGCGCTTGGTCCAGGCTGCCAACTCCGCACCCAGGGCCTGGCCCAGCCTGCCCAGGGCGGGAGGCCCGGGCGGGCAACCCCAGCTCAGAGCCGGGGGCATCTGGAGTGACTCAGGACGCCAGGTGCTGGCACCTCCACGGCAGCCGGGGTCCTTGGAGGGCATGGGAGGCGGGGCTCGGGCAGCAGCGTGAAGCAGGCTGGTGTCAGGGATCTGGTCCCGGGACGAGGTGTGAGAAGAGACGCTCACACCCAGGTCCTGGGTGGGCAGGGCTGGAGGAGAGGCGGGTCGGACGCCAGCATCAGAGGAAGGAGAGGCAGATTGAGGGCGTCCGAGGGGGCCGGGCGTGGGGTTCCCGGAACAACATGTCTGGCATCTGAACTCTGATCAGCTCTGTGTGGCTGCGGCCCCCAGGACACGGGGCCCGAGGCCCAAGCCTGGCCTCCCCTCCCCTCCCCTGTTCCCGGGTTTGAGGTCCTGGTGCTCCAGGTTCCAGAGCAACCCCAAGACCATCGGTTCTGAGTGGGGCAGAGGGCTCAGGGCGGATCAGGGTTCCCAAGCAGAGGGGTGCCGTGGCGGCAGGACGGAGCTCTGGCTGACCTGCTTGGCAGTGCTGTCCACTCCCTGGTCACCACTCTGGCCTCGGCTCTCATGCTGGCCAACTGGCCTTCAGCGTGGCCTTATAGATCCTGAGGGCGCTGTGCCCTGGTGCCTTCTGGTCATAGGTGGGTGGCTCCCGTCCCCAGGGTCGGGACGGGGGTCAGCGAGTTGTCTGGGCAGTGAGCAGGCTGGTTGTGGGGAGCGGGGATGGGGGGCTAGTTTCATGAACCCCAGCGGAGCCACGCCCTAAGGCAGGAGAGGGGGCTGGTCCCGAGGCCCAGGTGCCTCGGCAGCTGGTAAGGCCCTGAGCGCTGGCCTGGGGCTCCAGGAAGGGGGGGCTGCTCGAAGGGCCCTGGCAGTGGGCACCTAAGGGTGGGGGCTCCCTGGAGGGAAGGAGAGGCCTGGGGGAAAGCGGGGCCTGAGGCCAGGGCTGGTGGAGGGTGAGGCCTGTGTGGCCCAGAGAACAGGGCCCGGGGCACCCGTTTCCTGGAAGGGCCCCGAGGGCCCCTTGCGGGTGGCGGGCGGGCAGGGCCCAGGTGTCCGGCACCCAGCACTGCCTCAGGCCTCCTGGCTCCGAGGGGGTGGCCTCCGCGCCTGCCATTCCCAGCGCCAGCTCGGAGCCCACAGAGGGGCCTTTGTTCTGGCTGCCAGCAGTGCCCGCCGGGCGGCTGGGAACCGGGCCCACAGCCCTCACCCTTTCTCCAGCCTTCAGCCGTCGGGCCGTGCCATCCTGGGTTGGCCAGGAGGCCCCTGGCACACGGAGCGGGCACAGGAAACCGTCTCCCAGCGTTAACTTCAGGGAGGAGACAGTCCAGGCCCCCCGCCGAGTGGGACATGGGGGCCGGGGACTCAGCATCCTGGCGCCGCTGGGCTCTGAACTTAGGGCATCGATTGACCTCGCTTCCCAGATGGGGAAACAGGCCTTGAGGGCTGGCTGGGCCGCTGTGTGTGTGTCGGGGTGTGGGTGGAGCCCTGGGTACCGGCGGAGGTGCCCCTCAGGACGCCATGGCGACCCCAGGCGTCCAAGCTCTGGTCCCCCACAGGCAGGTCCCAGGGGGGCCGCAGGCAGAGCGGCCTGGGTGGCCCTGGGAGGTGCTGGGCTGAGACCTCCTGTGGGAGCTGGGCCTGGGCCTGGGCGCGGAGGTAACCCAGGGGCCGTCCGCTCTGCAGGCTTCTGAGTGTCGGCGTGAGAGCGAAGCTGTTTCCTGAGCCATGGAGGCGCCTCTGCAGACGGAGATGGTGGAGCTGGTGCCCAACGGCAAGCACTCGGAGGGGCTGCACTCCGCGGGCACCCCCACCGCGGGCAGCGAGAGGTGAGCGGAGGGGGCACCACACCCGCCGGGGCTCAGCGCAGAGCAGGGGCTGAGCTGACTGCCCGCCCTGGCCTGTGCCTGCAGGGCCCACGGCCCGCGGAGGAGCCACGTGGAGGGCGAGGGCTTCGTGCACAAAAGCCCGGGCAAGGAGCCGCACTTCACCGACGTGAGCGGGCAGGGAGGGGCTAGGGCACCCTGGGG
>NW_005879867.1:0-6697 GCF_000147115.1 Myotis lucifugus | reverse complement strand
CAAGGAAAAGCTAAAGGAGTTCATCACCACTAAACCAGTATTATACGAAATACTGAAAGGTATCCTTTAAGAAGAGGAAGAAGAAAAAGGTAAAGATACAAATTGTGAACAACAAACATGCATCTATCAACAAGTGAATCTAAGAATCAAGTGAATAAATAATCTGATGTACAGAATGAACTGGTGATTATAATGAATCAGGGACATAGAAAGGGAATGGACTGACTATTCTTGGGGGGGAAAGGGGAATGGGAGATTCGGGAAGAGACTGGACAAAAATCGTGCACCTATGGATGAGGACAGTGGGTGGGGAGTGAGGGCGGAGGGTGGGGCGGGAACTGGAAGGAGGGGAGTTATGGGGGGGGGGGAAGAGGAACAAATGTAATCTGAACAATAAAAATTTAATAAAAAAAAATTAAAAAAAAGACTTTAATGGAATTTTTTTTTAATATTAATGAAAAAGATATTGCTCAAGTGAGTAGTGTGTTTTTGCTCATGCTGAGGCCTGGTCAGATAAAGAAAAAATAGAGCTATAAAAATAGTACTGGAATCCAGAACTTTGTTGAAACATTAAAATCATTCAATGAATGTTGAATTTAATTACACAATTGTTTCTTTTCTATGTATCTTGAAAATGTCATATGATTTTATATCTTTGTTTTCTTAACTATTTGATAATGATGATCTTCCTTTTCCAAGTACCAGCTGTAAAAAAAAAATGTATATTTGTTTATTTTAGCATTCAGGAAAATAAATATGAACTAAAAAGATGAAGGCATTCAATATTAACTAAAAAAAACCCCACAAAAAAACAAAAATAGAGGAGCCCATTTCCCTATAACAACAATGAAATGGGGATGGACTATAAAGATAAATCTTCTAAAGTAATTGGTAAAATGCAAATGGATATAGTACAAAGTGACATCAAATTGTCATCTTTTTTGGAAATTGATTGCCAATGGTTTATTCTATTCATTCATGTCAAGCAATATTTTAGACATAGGATGATAGTTTAAAAATTATCAGTCAGAATTTCATAGATGTCTCCAGAACCCTCATTACATTTTTGTGACTGGTTAGTGGTTTGACAGGTTTTAATTCTGTTTCACACACCCTTTTCCCAAATAACACACTATATATGTTATTGTTGTATCTTTAAAGTTCTTCAAAGGCACCATATAGATGCTAAAAGTTTCTCTTAGACATTTAAATGAGAGTATATTTAAGGGGGGAAAGGACAAGACAGTGCGATTTTAAAGTCATTTGGCAAACTGATTCTGTCAAGAAAGCTTAGTTTCATTCTATTTGCTGCAACAGCTTTTTTTTTTCCATAACTCCACTCTTCTTGTTCTTGTAATACATTTGGGAGGCCTGTCAAGGCCTATCCACTCTCTAAATAGCTTTGCAGATTAAATTTTTAACTCTCCTCTCTTCATGCAGATGTATATTTCTGACAAAGAATTGCCCTGAGATGTCAGCTTCCATTTTTTGTCACTGGAGAGAGGGCATATAGGTGCGAGTGTGCATTCTGAAATCTCAGCTTCCTCAGGAATGCATGCACACATGTATGTGCTTCTCTCCAGGACCGTGCATCTGTGTTTGCTCTGTTCACCCCTTATAGATCGCCTACTCTTGCTGTATCAGCTCCATTTCCTTCCGTGGAAGAGACAAAAAAAAAAAAGAAAAGAAATAGAATTTTTATTTTTGTAAGTTGATGATAATAGTAATAATTAGCATAGGCCAAGGTGATGAAATAGTACAAAAGGATAGCATACCAAACCTGGAATACAGTATTCTTGAACAAGTGACACCCGAGATGAACTTTAAAGGATGAATTTGCAGGGGGAAAATAGAGAGAAAAGAGTTACAGTGTCATTACAAGCAAAGGAAACAACAAAAAGAAAATCACAAATTCATAGAAACGGCATGGTCTGTATAAAGATCTTAAAAAATAAGGGCATTACTGTTCCAAACATTGAGGTAGAAGTGAGCATTTCCTGTGGTGTCCTCCATAGTTGAACTGCGTCCAGTCCTAGGAAAAGGAATGACATTCTACTAGCCAATGGCAGGACCCACTTTGGCCACATGCTTTAGCATTTGTCCACACTTCTCTGTTCATGTAGCTTAGTACCCAATTTGTAGAAAGTCCATCTGGCCCTAGGATACTTAAAGAAAGCACCACCATTATCCATAAGCAAAAAAAAGGGCAGTAGCTTTTAATGGTCCCGGTCTGACTTTTACTCCAAAATTAACCTAACAACCATAAAAGGGGCAGACTAGTGCATTAAAAGAAGCACTTCATTTATTATATGACACATGTCCTCCTCTGAGCTTAGTCAACAACTTTTCCATTGCACCTGATACCTGTATAATTTTGTTAACCAGTGTCACCCCAATAAATTCAATAAAAAGAAAACAACAACAACTAGTTATAAGACCTTGAGCAAATTATTCTAATTTCATTGCCCCTCAGTTTCTCTCTGTAAAGTAATAAATTACATGATTTCTAAAGTCTTCCCATTCTAAAATCTCATGGTGCTGTGCGGAGTGTGACTATCTCACTGGTAGTCCTAGGAAGGATATCTGAGCAAAAATAAAATGGAATATAGAGAGTAGAAAAAGAAATTCCAAATCAACAAATTTATATATATATATCAAAAGCATTGTGCTAATGATTGTGGGTTTATGTGTTTAAAAAGAGTCTTGTCCATTTAGAAATGAATAATGAAGTAGTTATGGATTAAGTTATATGATATCTGAAATTGACTTCATAGGAATCTAACAGTTTGGGGAGATGAGTGATAGTAGATAGAAAGATAAATTAAGCAAGAGATCCATTAATTGATAATTGCTGTGGTTGTGTGATGAGCACTTAGGAGTTCATAGCTCTCTGATTTTGAGCGCATTTGAAGTTCTGCATAATAATTATTGCTTCTATATTGTTCAAGAAAAAACACTAAGGTATAGAATGACATATTTGTATTTATTTATATTTTAAATATATTTTTTATTGATTTCAGAGAGGAAGGGAGAGGGAGAAAATGTATTATCAATTCAAAAAAGCAAAAATTATGGCACTAAAATGAAATGGAGACAAAATGATCTTTTTTTAAATTATTGAGATATTTTACATTATCTTTTTAAAAATATTTTTATTAATTTCAGAGAAGAAGGGAGAGAAAGAGAGAGATAGAAACATCAGTGATGAGAGGGAATCATTGATTGGCTGCTTTCTGCATGCCCCCCTACTGGAAACCGAACCCACAACCCAGGCATGTGCTTAGTACCCAAGGACCCTTCAGTCCGCAGGCCGACACTCTATCCACTGAGCCAAACCGGCTAAGGCCGAAATGATCTTTTAAACAAATAGTGTATTGTTGTTTTGTTTGTTTGCTTTTTAAAAATATGTTTTTATTGATTTTTAGAGAGAGAAGCAGAGAGGGATAGAAACATCAATGATGAGAGCGAATCACTGATTGGCTGCCTCCTGCATGCCCTCTTCTGGGAATCAAGCACACAACCTGAGCATGTGCCCTGACCAGCAATTGAACTAGTGACCTCTTGGGTTGAAGCTCAACCACTGTGCCGCACCGACCAGGCCAGATAGTGCATTGCTAATTAGGTATCCATATGAGAGAACAAATGAGCCTTAATCCTTACCTAACACTGCATGTAAAAATCAACAACAGATGGATTGTCGATCTAAATTTGAAGGGTAAAACAATAAAGCTTTTTGAGAGAGAGGAAGAGGAAGAGAGAGATAGAAACATCAATGATGAAAGAGAATCATTGATCAATTGCCTCCCACATGCCCTACACTAGGGATCGAGCTCACAACCTGGGCATGTTCCCTGACCCAGAATCGAACTGAGACTTCCTGGTTCATAAGTAAATGCTCAACCACTGAGCCATACCACGAGGGCAGCAATGACTTCTTAAATAGGATGCAAATATTTTATGGTAATAAATTGGAGTTCATTAAAATGATGAGCTTCTTAATTCAAAAACATTATTTTAAAAATGAAAAGACCCAATCTGGCAGAAAATATTTGCAATACCTATAATGCATGCATTGAACCCAGAAATTATATCTACCATATATTTTTAAGTATCACAATAGCAATAAAAATGACTGGCACACTAATTTAAAATATGTTTTAACTTTCTAGTTCTTAAGGGTAGATGCACACAGTGACTTCCTTTAAATGAGTGGAAGGGGAGGAGAAAAAAAGAGGAACTTTCTAGTAGAGAAATTTGACAAGTGCTACCTAAGCCAGGTGATCAAGGCCAACATCAACAGTGATAACTCATGTGGATAACAGGTACCCTTCATATGTGATAAAAGTGGCTCTTAACTTCTGTGATCTTTCTCTCCAAGACCCATAACCCCAATCTAAAAACATCAGACGAATCCCAATTGAAGGACATGTACAAAACACCTCACCAGTAGGTGTCAAAACTGTCAAGATCATCAAAAACAAAGAAAGACTAAGAAATTTTTACAACCAAGAGGAGCCTAAGAAAACATGATAAATAAATGTAATCCAGCATCTTGGATGAGATTCTGGAACAGAAAAAAAGACATTAGGTAAAAACAAAACAATCTGAATGAACTATGGACTTTAGTTAATAATCCATTAATATTGGTGGTTCATTAACTGTAAAAATGTACTGTATTAACATAACATGTTAATAATAGGGGTATCTGGGTGAGACCTTATGTGGAGACCACACTGAGAAGGAGAGGCCCATGGAGTCCCAGCTGGTTCCACCCCCTAGCTGTTCAGGGTTCCAGCCTGGGCTCTAGAAATGTGAAATAAAAGAAAACTATGAAGGCCCACTTTATCCCTAGGCTTCAGCAACCCTCATGACCCCACAGTAACCCATCAGAAAATAACCTGTTGTTTTTAAGGCCCCTAGGTTTTGGGGGGGATTTATTATACCAGCAAATGATAATTTTTTTAAAATATATTTTTATGATTTTTTTTATAGAGGAAGAAGGGAGAAGGGATAAAGAGTTAGAAAACATCGATGAGACAGGAACATCGATCAGCTGCCTCCTGCACACTCCCTACTGGGGATGTGCCCCGCAACCAAGGTACATGCCCTTGGCCGGAATCGAACCTGGAACCCTTGAGTCCGCAGGCTGACGCTCTATCCACTGAGCCAAACCAGTTAGGGCTACAGCAATGATAATTTTGAACACATCCCCAGAGAAGAAAGGAGCCAGTTGCAGAAGAAAGGAAGTTAGGAGGAGACATTTGCAAGAGCAAGGTGAGGCTGTGCCCTCGCAACCTCTGGGCCATCCCCACACCCTGTGGATGCTTACACATTCCAGTAAGGAGCGCTATCATACAAAAAACGAACAAACGAAAAACATTGGGTCCCCATGAAGCTGATCAAATGAAGCAGATGCTGCTTTCCTGCTATCCAGATAGAAGATGTGCTCCAAGTGAGCAGATCAGAGATAGCTGACAACAGCTCAGGCAGGGCAAGAGGAGGACTCGGTTAGGATGGTGAAGACCCGTTGGAGCAGGTGAAGCCCAGCTTAACAAGTGCAGATCTGCAGTCAGCAGCTCTATACAACTGGTGAACCTTCCTCCTTCCCCTATAGCCTGGGGTCACACTGCAGCTCCACCTCCTTGCTAACAGAAACTAAGGCCAGTAACTTATCTCCTCACAAAACAATTAAGTCACTAATAATACCTAACTCATAAATTAGAGGATTATGAGGGTTAAATGAACGCTTTACATGTGAAGTGCCTTGATAAGGGACTGGTACATGGTAAGGACTCAATAGGTTTAAACTCATTACTATTGTTACCGGGGCTTTGGGGGATAAAATTAGGAGCTAAATCCAGAGAAACAAAGTTTCTGCTAACCAAGTGAGGATTGATATTTGGGGTACTTCTGTAATTCTGACCCTTTCATAACATGTGAAATCTGGGATCTATTGGTTAAAGTAGAGGAATGCATATTTGTAGACCGATAGGACATCATTTATTTCCTGTCAAGTTGACCAAGATTTGTTAAAATATAACCCTCAATGCTGGCGAAGGTGAAATGAATGAAATGAGTACCCAAACATGATTAGTTGATAATCTAAAGCAAAATATTTGTTGTAGAGCCAACTTAACGATATGTATAGAATGCCATAATAATATTTCAATCCTCTGTTAAACACACAGCAATATAGCTATCCTATGTAAATAAATAAGAATTTAGGAAAATATTTATTTATTAATACATCCTTTGTAATAGAAAAAAGAAAAAAAGATTAAACAACAAAAAGCTGTATTTCTGACAATGGTCGAACCATACCCTACAATATTACATAGGCGTTAAAGATGGTGGTTTCCAAGAATATGTAATGACAAGAGGACATGTTCATTACAGAAAACCTTGGGTACTGTTGAAACCCATCAAACAAAACTACCACAAAGTTGGGTTTATTTAGCTTGCTGTAGCAAGGAAGAGCACACTGCAGAAAAAAGTTAGGAGCACCTCTGCAATGAGGCTTTGAGAGCGGCTATTTATTAAATTTGAGCTGGTGCTAGATGATTGTAAGGAAGAATGACAGAAGCCAAGGTCAGTTGTGAATTGGATGCTGCCAAGTAGTTGAATAATTTGGTGGTTGGGTATCTTAATTTCTATCCAGGAAGTGGGAAGCTAAAGTGCTAGTATAGCTAGATTAGTC
>NW_005879866.1:0-6697 GCF_000147115.1 Myotis lucifugus | reverse complement strand
AAACATCAATGAGAGAAACATCGATCAGCTGCCTGCTGCACACTCCCTACTGGGTATGTGCCCGCAACCAAGGCACATGCCCCCAACCGGAATCGAACCTGGGACCCTTGAGTCCGCAGGCCGACGCTCCATCCACTGAACCAAACCGGCCAGGGCTAAACTACTTCTTAAAAAACTATTTGTAAAGGTCAGTTTAGGAATTTTCAAGAAAAGGATCAAAACCTAAACATATACAACTGAATTAATTTCAAAAATGAGACCAAAGGTGGAAATTGTCAGATTATCTACTGCCCCAAACATTTATTAAACTATGTTTAACAGTGTTAGTTATTATAAAACACATAGTCCCAGTACTCAAGGGGTTCACTGACCTAATATCAAGACTTTAAGGAAGAACGAATAGTAACTCTTACCCATCAATTATATTTTCAGGGGGGTGTTTTTCATCACTCGATGTAGCTAAAATCACTTCCGTCCCTTCAGAGCTCAAACAGAGATCAACTTTTCTCATCTTAAACTGTTTAACCTGCAAATAAAACAATAACACAGGAATAACAAAAGCTACTTCTTGATTCTCTGCACTTTATCTGAGAAGAGGAAGAGAGAAAGCCTGTTGCCTAGCACACAGCTTAACAACCAAGCAATTCAACAAGTGGGAAGGACGCTAACATGTTTATTTACATAAGTAAACTTCAGACCTCTCCCAGGAATAATCTGTAAAATATGAGTATTTCCACTACACTACCCCAGAAAACAAGTCCCTGACTACACTTACATAATTTTTCTGCTTCTAAAATTAAAAGCCCTCAATAATTATAGGGAAATAGTTAAAAAGCTAAGGTGACATAAGTGAATTGGTTAATTTCTTTAAGATTACTTAAATTATTATAATTCTGAAATTATTTTTAAAAACCTGGAGCATAAAAACAGATTCTTTGTGACTATTTATCAATACATTTATCAACTGAAATAGCAAGCAATATTATTTATATCTTAAACATCATCTTTTTTTTGAGTAGAAATGTAAGAGAGAAGACATCCTTTTACTTATTTTCAAATTCTAAATCACTCACTTGGGTCATGGACTTAAAGACATTTATGTTGTATGCTAACATTTTAAGTTTAATAGAAACATCCTGAAAAGATAGTATTGAGCTCTACTATGAACCCTGGTGGGTAAAACAGATAAGGAAGACAGAGACGATTCTGCTAGATCTCACTCACCCTCCTCCTTGATCTGGTGATGATAGGGCAAAAACTAATATATAGATGCAAAGTGGCTGGGAAAGCTGTATCTACAAAGAATTAAAAGAGTGTTTACAAACCTGAGGAAGACTTCCAATACCCTTTACACACTGATCCCAGTTTTTTTTAAAAAAGGAGACAATTACAAATAAACAAATGACAAAGTACAGAGAATGTTATATATATTAAACAACTATGCATTACTGCCCTGAGGTAATAAATGTTAACATTTTTGCTATATCTACTTAAAAAAATTCTTTTTGAGAAATATGTAGCCCCTCACTGGCCCCATTCCCTTTATGGCCCAGAAGTAACAGCTATTCTAAAACTGATAAATATCCCTCCTAACTATATTTTATACTACTATCATACATATGTCTCCATAAACAATATGCACTATTCTTTGAAAACTTGGATGGTTCCTTTTGCTACCTTTTTTTCAAATCCTCACCTGAGGAGTGAATATGTTTTTCCCATTGATTCCTAGAGAGAGTGGAACGGAGGGGAAAGAGAAAAACATCGATGTGAGAGAGACACATCAATAGCCTGCCTCTCCCAAGCGCGCGGACCAGCATTGGGGATCATGCCTTCAACCGAGGTACTTGCATGCCCTTGACCGGAATCAAACCCACCACCCTTCAGTCTGCGGATTGACACTGTAACCACTGAGAAAATTTGGCCAGGACAGAAAGACTCTCTTTATAGAAATAAAATTGCAGAAACTTAGAATCAGCATGTTTTTAAGTCAATAATTGATCAATTTGATCTCTAAATTATAACAATTTTCATTGCCATTAGCATTGTATGAGAGTTTCTGCTTCCTCAAAGTCTAACCATAATCTATGTGGTATTGTTAGACTTTTGGCTATAGTCAATCTCATTGGTGTGAAATGGTATCTCAATAAGATTTCAATTTGTATTTCCATGATTATTAGTGAAGCTGAATACCATTATCATGTTTATGGGCCATTCAGGCCTCTTCTTCTGTTATTTGATTTTTCTTATCCTTGGCTCATTTTTCTATTGGATTGCTCTAAAAAAAAGTTTTTGTCCATTTCTTTTTTATTTGTAGGTATTTTTAAAATAAAATATTCAGGATAGAAATCCATTATTATATGTTGTAAATATCTTCTACTCTGTGGTTTGATTTTTTTTTTTTGTAACTTTGTTTTTTTTGTGTAGGAGTCTCCCCACCTCTCACACACACTTTCTTTTTTTGCTATTGAACTATAACATACATATAGTTATAGATACAAATCATAAGTATATAGCACAACAAATTTTCACAAGGTAAACACACCCCAGTAACCACTACCCAGGTAACTGCCACCCAGGTAAAGAACTAGAACATTATCAGCATTTAAGAAGCCCTCTTCATACCCTCTTTCAAGCACTCCTCCTCCTTCCTTTTTAAAGGTAAAGCATGGTCCTTATTTCTAACACCATAGATTAATTTTGCCTGAACTTTATATTCATGGAATCATACAGATTGTACTCCTTTGTATCTGGCTTCTTTCACTCATTATTAGGTTTTTGAGATTTATGCATGTGGTTGTGTGTAACTGAGTTGAAGTGTAACTAAGTAAAGTGCATCTTAACCCCCACCCTGTTTAACTCCTAATAAGATTTTTTTTTAAATCAGCCCCTAAATAGAGCTTCAGAGGAAGTTGGTATGAACTGAAAAGCAAAAAATTTCTGTGATTTCAGGTACTTACATCCCAAAACCCTTATGAAGGAGGGACCTAATCTCACTCCCAAATATCTAAAATCAGAGGTAAACTGAAGTATTTAATTTTTTAAAAAATAGATTTTTATTGATTTCAGGGAAGGAGAGGGAGAGAGAGAAACATCAATGATAGCAGAGAATCACTGATTAGCTGCCTCCTGCATGCCGCCTGACTGGGGATCAAGCCCACAACCCTGGCATGTGCCCCTGACCAGAATCGAACCCAGGACCCTTAGTCTGCAGGCTGACACTCTATCTACTGACCCAAACCAGCCATGGCTAAACTGAACTATTTAAATAAAACTACAGCTGAAACCAATCCTAGCACAATTCCTAGGGGGACTGAAGTGATTTGCTCCTTATTCTAGCTCCCAGACAAAGAAAATAGTGTATTCTCTCGGGGAAGGGGGCTAACCTTATATAAAGAGATTAACCAGCCAAACCGGTTTGGCTCAGTGATAAGCGTTGGCCTGCGACCAGGGTCCCAGTTCGATTCTGGTCGGGGGCATGTACCTTGGTTGCGGGCACGCCCCCCCTGGGGGGCATGCAGTAGGCAGCTGATCGATCTCTCTCATCGATGTTTCTGGCTCTCTATCCCTCTCCCTTCTTCTCTGTAAAAAATCAATAAAATATATATATTTTAAAAAAAAAGAGATTAACCAAAGAATTTATATGCATATATGCATAACCCATGGACACAGACAATAGTACAGTGAAGGCCTGGGGAGGGGGCAAAATCAAGGTGGAGTGGCTCAATGGGGGGAAAAGGGGACATCTATAATACTTTCAGCAATAAAATTTTTTAAAAATTATATGCTGTGTCTATTCATTTAAACACAATGTCCAATATACAAAGTCATTTGAAGCAGATCTATAGATGACCCAGGTGCTGGAATCAGCAGACATAGATAAAGATGACTGCTATATATCTGTTAGAGAATTTAGTGAAAATATGGACAAATGGGTGAACAGAAAGGGAATTTTAGCAGAGAAACTGAAACAGGAATTCTAAAACTGAAAAGTACAATACTTGAAGTAAAAATTTTATTAGATGGGCTCAACATCAGATTGGACCCAGCATAAAAATGGGTCAGTGAACTTAAAGATGGGTCAATTGAAATGATCCAAAATGAAACACAGATATACAGTACATGAAAATAACAGAATAGAAAAGTATCAGAAACCTGAGAAACACTATCAAACTATCCTGAAATACATGTAATTGGAGTCCCAGAAGGAGAGGAGATAGAGAACAGTGTAGATCAGGGGTCCTCAAACTACGGCCCGTGGGCCACATGCAAATACAAATATTGTATTTGTTCCCGTTTTGTTTTTTTTACTTCAAAATAAGATATGTGCAGTGTGCATAGGAATTTGTTCATAGTTTTTTTTAAACTACAGTCCGGCCCTCCAACAGTCTGAGGGACAGTGAACTGGCCCCCTGTTTAAAAAGTTTGAGGACCCCTGGTGTAGATGAAGAGATATGGCAGAAATTTTCCCAAAATCTGTGAAAGACATAAGCCCACAGATCAAGAAGTTCATGAACCCTAAATTGGATAAATACAAAGAAGATTCTACCTAGACATGTCTTAGTCAATTGCTGAAGATTAAAGAGGGGGAAAACAGAGAAAGCAAAAAACACATTACATTTAGGTGAACACCAGGAATCAAAACTGACTTCTTATACCCGGCTGGTGTGGTTCAGTGGGTGAGTGTTGACCTGTGAACCAGGAGGTCACGGCTTGATTCCTGGTCAGGACATATACCCAGGTTGCAGGCTTGATCCCCAGTGTGGGGCATACAGGAGGCAGCCAATTAATGCTTTTTCTCATCATTGATGTTTCTATCTCTTTCTACCTCCCCCATTCTCTCTGAAATCAGTAAATATATATAATTTTTAAAAGATAGGGGTTATTTACCCTATAAGCCTGATAAAGTGTGTGTATGTAGATTTTTTTTTGACTATTTCAAGTTCAATAGTTCAAGTTTTCTGCACCTTCTTTTTATTTTTATTTTTATTTTTTTTAAAATATATTTTATTGATTTTTTTACAGAGAGGAAGGGAGAGAGATAGAGAGCTAGAAACATCAATGAGAGAGAAACATCGATCAGCTGCCTCCTGCACATCTCCCACTGGGGATGTGCCCGCAACCCAGGTACATGCCCTTGACTGGAATCGAACCTGGGACCCTTGAGTCCGCAGGCCGACGCTCTATCCACTGAACCAAACCGGTTTCGGCATGCACCTTCTTTTTAAAATTAACTTGAGAAAGGAAGGGAGAAACACTGATGTTATTCCACCCCTTCATGCATTCATTGGTTGAATCTTATATGTACCCTGACAAGGGATTGAACTTGTGTATTTGGATGACGCTCTAACCAACTGAGCTACCTGGCCTGGGCAAGTTTTCTACACCTTCTTGAAACAATTTTGGAATTTATATTTTATAGAAAATTATCCATTTCTTCTTAGTTTTTATATTTATTGGCATAAAATTCATTTTTTTTATTGTGATTTTGAAATCTAGTATGACAATATTAAAACTGTGGTAAGACTGGTCAAGAAGAAGGCATATATTCTAATATTTTTTATTCGTGCATTTTTCTTGCTTTTATTACTACTGGTACCAGAGGACTGGTATTAGATAAATATTAACCCTTAGTTTGAGAAGATTGTGAATTCCTAAAAATAATAGATTGATGAACTTGGATGTTAATTCTCAACAAAATTATTAAATTTCATTATTAAAATTATGGCTTTGAAAAGGTAAATAAGAATGTAGTAAAATAGGAAGCAGAAGTAACTTTAGGTCACAAAAGTTACACCATACCTATACATTTGTTTAATGGAGTCACTACCAATTAGGAATATTTTCTGAACATTTCAACAAAACTTCAGATAAAGCTTCTCAAGATATCCTATGGAACAGATGGAGAAATGTGGGTTGGCTGACAGGTGGTACTTTAGGTAGATATTTATGACTCTGAATGGCTATACTAAAAGAATGATGATTAACAGAACAAAATAATACTTCTGTGGAAGACCTCTATCCTTGTCCCCATTCAACATTTTTATTAATTAAGGATGAAAAAAGTATGCTTAGCAATTTGCAGATGACACAAATTGGCTAATATGCCAGATGACAGAATCAGCACACAAAAACATCTGAGCAAGCTAGAAAGATGGGTTGCAATCAATAAGATTATAAGGATAAAAAGTAAAAGCCTATCTACTCAGACTTAAAAAATCAATCACACAAGGATTAGTCTAGATTGGGGTTGGCAAATGACTGCTTGTGAGCCCAATTCTAGTCTGCCACCTGTTTTTGTATGGCCTAAGAATGCTTTTCTATAATATACTAGAGGCCCAGTGCACAAAATTTGTACACAGGTAGGGTTCCTAGCAGCTACTGGCTGGGGCACCTCCCTTCCCTGGCCGCCTGCTATTGCCGGCCTGGAAGGCCTCCCTTCCCGGCCCTGCCCCCTGGTCAAACTCCTGGTTGAGGGGACAATTTGCATATTAGGCTTTTTTTTTTTTATATATATAGGATAGGTTTGGTTCATTACAAAGTCACTCTAAGGCAAGAGTGTACTATATCTGCTCCCAAAGGTAAAAGAGTTGCACTCCATCAAATTTTCAGGCACTGTGCTAGTAATGCAAAGATGACTATACCTAAGACAAAGATAGTGACTAAAACTTGGTTCTTGCCTTCAAGCTCAGAGTCA
>NW_005879865.1:1485-6797 GCF_000147115.1 Myotis lucifugus | reverse complement strand
GAAGTATTGTACGTGACTGCGGCCATTGTCCTACTCATTTTCCTAGCCCTGCTACTGGAGTTAATCCAAGAGGACTTAGGCCCTGTGACTTATGGCAGATGGATATTACTCATGTCCCATCTTTTGGCAAACTTTGCTATGTGCATGTTTGTATTGATACCTTTTCTCATGTTATCCTTGCTTCTGCACGTACAGGAGAAGCCTTTAAAGATGTAAGTCAACATTTATTCCAATGTTTTTCCTACCTAGGAATACCAAGGGCACTTAAAACAGACAATGGGCCTGCCTATACCTCTAGAGCTTTTAAAAACTTATGCTCTACATTTGGCATCGCACATACTACAGGCATACCCTACAATCCTCAAGGCCAAGCAATAGTAGAAAGGGCTCACCAAACTTTAAAAACACAAATTAAAAAATTACAAGAAAATTAGTTTAAATATTCCTCTCCTCATCATGTTCTACAACATACTCTATTTGTAATTAATATACTAAATGTAGATTCTGAGGGAAATTCCCCAATGTACAGGCATTGGAACCCTGATCTAACTAAACCTAAAGTCCTCGTCAAATGGAGAGACTTGCTTACAGGAGCCTGGAAGGGACCTGATGTACTTTTAACCCGGGGGAGAGGATATACTTGTATATTTCCACAGGACGCAGACTCACCTGTGTGGATTCCAGACTGTCTAGTCCAACCTTATGTCTCACCGCCCTCCATCTCTGCCTCACCCTAGCACACCTGACCAGTGCCTGTCTGCAGCAGATGTGCAGCCCTGAGCTGGAACAATCTGTCCATTGGGAGGAACACATGTGCCTCCATATGTCCCAGCTTTGCCCCACATCTTCTTTCCTTTTTCCTTTTTTTCTTTAAATCTAACTACTTGTTTGCTGGTCTTTGGCCTTTCTCCTTCTCTCCTGAACACAGCCTTTTCTAGAATCTCCCTACCCTACTGTTCCAGGTAGGGCACCTCCCTTTTATGCCGTGACTCTGGGTGTTTGGTATATGTCCCATACATGGAGTTGTCTTGTGCCAAGAGCCTGACATCTTGGGCTGAGAAAGCCCTGTCCAGGGACTCTCCTTTGTCCTGTATTGGCCCCTCTTACCCTTGTGTCAAGAGGGACCCTCTCCTTACAATCCAATTGCCCATAGCTGTTGCCTGAGCTCTCTGTTCATGCTGAGGTTGAAGCCTCATGGTGGCTGGTACCATGGATCTGTCTCTAGCCCAATGGCGTGAGCTGGGCCCTCCCTGGAGAAGAAACCTGGGTTCCTCAAGATATGTGATCAATGCCGGGGCCCCGCCAGCAGGCGAGGGGATCCCAAGGCAGTTGCTGGGCGTGGAGGCCACGGGGGCGTAGGCTACCAAGGAGACAGAACTGAACCTCACATCACCCTGCTTGGCCCCGGAGGATGGCTGGTTAGTCAAAGACGGGTAAGATTCCTCAGGGAGGAACAACCTAAGACAGGCACAGTCGCAGAGGGGCCGGCAGGAGAAAACTTGGGGGTCAACCGAGGTGGGGCACAGATCCTCACCCCCCCCAAACTATGCAGGGGCTTGAACACTCGCTCCTTCTGAGGGAGGTCTCCTGCCCCCATGGCTGCTTCCCGCTTCCCACGCCCAGCTCAGATCGGGGCCCAGGTAAAGACAGAGACTGGCTGACAGCAGCTGCCCTCTCACTGCAACAGGACTTGTTTCCCATTTCTACCTTGGACCACAGGGAAAGGGGCAGCTGAAAGAAAGGGCTGTGTCAGGATGCTGCCTTCTTCCCTTTCTTCTCCTTCTTTTTTCTAAACACTTCCATGCCTTGTAGTTCTTTTGCTTTCTTTTCTTTTTCTTTCTACTACCCTCCATCCTCCATAACAGCTGACCCATAGGACACAGCTTACTCCTCCTCGGACACTGACACCACCATCAAGCACGGCCCTGATGGACCCTTTGATGCAGCCCTTCAACTCGCTGATGCTTCGGGAAGCCCGTCGCCAGTGACGCCACCCACTAGCCAGACCAACAAAGACAATCAAACCAACAACTTGAGGACAGCTGAAATCTCTTGACTGAAGAGGCCGGCAACCTTCTAAGGAACGGGGCTCCTTGTGCGCTTCATCCACTATGTTTATAGCTATGCTTATTGTCATTGCTTGCCAGTCTTCTTCCGAGTCTTAAACAGCCCAATCTGAGAGGTGGCCACTGATTTGCATGCGCTATCATTTAAAAAATAAAAAAGGGGGAATTTGCCGGAAGCCGGTCCATCCTTGCTGCTTGACACAGTCTCTGCAGGAAAGAAACATCTGCACAGCATATGTTTCAAGGGACCTGGCATATATAGCATATTGTTCTTAATATGTTTGCTCTCCTTAGTGCCATGTGTTTTAACCAAGGTCACCTCTCCGAGAAAGGTTGTTTCTCCAGGTGGGGATTTTTCCCTGAGGTTAGGGAGGGGATACAACCCCTTAACTAAATGCCAGGCATGTAGTTAATCTACATAATCTTTACTCCCTGGAATGGAGATAATAAACGCCCTAACCTTTGGAATAGAAATTGACAGGATTAAAATCGGCTGGTATAAATAGATGTAACAAGACAATGAACATCAGATCCTCATGAGATCCTGATCAGTTCCTAACCAGAACTTGGCCAGATCCTGGCTAGAGATCCTGGCTAGGCTGCTGATCAACTGAACGCTGCCTCCGTGTCATTCCTTCTTCGCCGACTCCGTCCACACCCTTGGGGACCCCTGGACCTGCTGGGGTTGGACCCCAGCACACAATTTTGTATTCTTTTCCTTACAGGGACCATAAATTGTCCAGTTACAGAACCTACCAAACCAAGACCCACCATTGCCAAAGCACACCGAAGTACTCTGTGACTTTTTAAATACCCTGTATGAGACAGTTGAGCTCTAATCCCTGCTTTAAAGGGGACAGAGTGGGGGTAACTATAAGCCCCTCATTAAACTGGGAGGCCACAGCTCACACACACTAGCACCCGGGTTGCCTAGCACATGTCTAGTACATTTCAGATATGCAAAGACCATTTGTAGCGCCGTTGTAAAGAAGTGAATTTTCACGGACAGGTACAAGCCTTCCTCCTAACTCTGCCCTAGTTCATGGACATAGTTAGGAGCAATTGAGGGGCAGTCCTTGTAGAGCCCTTTCTGTGGGAGGCAGACAGGGTGCTCCTATCTCACACAAACAGGCCACAGAAACAGCTCATCCCCAGGGGAGCCCTTGGGACCCATGAGTAGGTCTGCCAGGTCATCACAGTGGTACAGGCAGGTTGGCTCTGTGCCAGGCAGAGGAAAAGGACTCCGTCTCTCCTCTTTGACAAAATGCATCCTGTGAAACACAGAAACGCAAACTGGCATGGAACACCAAAGGAGAAGACTGAGAATAAATACCAAAACCAAAAATGGTGCCATATGACCCAGCATTTCCACTTCTGGAAACATGCCCAAGAGAGATGAAAGCAAGGACTTGAACACATATTGGACACCCATGTCCATAGAAGCATTGCTCACAATAGCCAAAAAGTAAAAAATCCCAAGGGTCCACTGACAGATGAACAAAAAAATAAAATGTGGTATATACATACAATATGATATCATTTGGTCTTAAAAATGAATGAAATTCTGATCCATGCTACAACATGGATGAACCTTAAAAACATTATGCAAAGTAAAATGAGCCAGACACGAAAGGACAAAAACAGGGTGTCCCCAAAAATGTATGCACATACTTTGAATAATTATAAAGGCAAATACATTTTATTTTCATTTAACAGCCATCAGCTGTTAAAGTGTGTATACATTTTTGGGGACATCTAGTATTGTATGATTCCACTTATATATCTACAGTGGTCAAATTCACAGAGACAGAAAGTAGAATGGTGGTTTCCAGGGGTTGGGGGGGAGTGGAAATGGGGAGTTATGTTTAATGGATACAGAGTTTTAATTTTGCAAGATGAAAAGAGTACTGGAGATGGATGGTGGAGATGGTTGCCACTTAATTGTACAGTTAAAAAATGGTTAAAATGATAAACTTTATGTTATATATATTTTAGTACAATTAAAAAAAGATGCAAACGATGGAACAAGGAAGTAATAAATATTTTCCTTTATTTCACCAATATTTTATTTTATTATTTCTTTCTTTTTCTTTTTTTTATTTGTAAGTCACAGAGGTAGAAGTGAGCTGTGGAAGAAATGAGCTCAAAAAACAAGTTCCAGAGGCAAAAGAATAGCCTTTGGAGCTTAGTAGAAAGAGAGAGGCAAGGAAAATGCACCTAGGGTGAGGAGGGTGGGGAAGACGTGGGCATGAGAGAGCCGCCTATACCAATCTATAATAATAAAAGCGTAATATGCTAATTAGACTGGACAAAGCTGGGGCTGCAGGGAAACTTGGGTCCTGGGTGTCTGTAGGCAGCCGGAAGGAAGCCAGGCCAGGTCCCAGGTGTCAGAGGGAAGCCGGTGCCCGCACCCGGGGGAAGAAAGGCCTACTCCTGCACGAATTCTGTGCATCGGGCCTCTAGTATTTTAATAATAAGAGTTGGAATGTTTATTCTAGAACTATTCTGTAAGATAGATGTAAATTATTTGTGAACATTAATAATAATTGTTAATGACCGCCCATCATGGCTCAATGGTTGAGCATCGACCTATGAACCAGGAGGTCACTGGTTCAATTCCAGGTCAGGGCACATGCCCAGGTTGCAGGCTCAATCCCAGTAGGGAGCATGCAGAAGGCAGCTGATCAATGATTCTCATCATTGATGTTTCTATCTTTCTCTCTGAAATAAAAAAAAAATACATTAACATTTAATGAGGACCTTACTATAAGGCATTTATGTACATTATATTGTTCTCAAGACCATCACATGAGATAGGCATTATTTTTCTGGTTATTTTCAAGTTCAGGAAAGTGAGGCTTAGAAAGTTTAAATTATTCGTCCAGGATGCAAGGTTAGTGAATGGTAGAGTCCACATTTGATCTTAGATTTACTAAGTGTTGAGCGTATTGCTCATTTCAAAGTTTGGGTTCTATTTGTACAATAAAAAAAATTTTTTTTGCTTTGTTTGTCTTCAGTTAAACACTCATTTAAGGCATTCCTAAAGAAAGGAATCTGAATCAGGAGAATACAAATAATACTGATGTGCCCAAAGGATATGAGGTGAACAGTGCTTCTTTCAGAATTGTGCCTAAAACAATGTTTTGGCATGTGGCCCCTTATATTTACTATTGAGTTGGAGCACTCAAATCTACCCAGAGGTAGGGGTCTGAAAAAGCAAAAAATGATTAATTCTTCCTTTTTAAA
>NW_005879865.1:0-1385 GCF_000147115.1 Myotis lucifugus | reverse complement strand
TGTTATACCTTTAGATATAATAAAAATTATATCTAAAATGTCACTCTGGAACTTATTTCCAGACTTTATAACTATAATTCCTGACACATAGTTCAACATTAATTTTTTTAAATAAGCATAAATTGGGCAAAACACGGAATCCAACTAAGGAATTCAGGAATTGTATTCTATTAATTTACAGGATCCTATCTTTTCCCAAAGAATTAACTGGATGAAGTACTTACTGTATTTGCTTTTCAAATGTGTGTATTCTTGCACACATGTAGACTAAGCACATGCATTTACCTCTAATACCTCCCACATTCTCAACAAAGTGACAAGAAACACGAAAGAGTATCATCAGCACACCAGAAGTTTTGAGAAACTTCTGAACAACTGAAAGCAGATGAATGGACCGATAAGAAAGAATTGAAACTGCAGGCACAGAAAATGAGCATGTGTTTTCCCAAGAGGTGCCCAGCAGGGAGCTCACACTCAGTCAATAATACAATGATGGGCTGTGGGCAATCTTCAGTGGCCTCATTAGAGAACTGGATTGGGTGCCCAGGGACAGCTGGGCCCCTTTCCTCTGACTTGTGTAAACAGAGCTTGGTAGCTGAGACTTTTGCTCTGTAGAAAGCGAGCCATCAGCTCAGAGAAAGTGTCGGGTGATAATTTTGTGACCTAAGAGGAGGTTTTGATGAATCTGTACAATAAACTCACAGCAGAAATAATCTACTTAAAATGCAGCTCCTGGAAACCTATGGGTTCTCCTGCCCCCTTGTTTGCTCTTTGCCCACAGGGAAGCCTTCCTGTCCATAAGCCCCACCTGCTTCTCCAAAAACTAGTGTGAGTCATTTTATTCAAGGGAAATGCTTGGAGAACAGACCTAAACAATTGAAGAGGAAACCCCCACAAACTACCAACACTAAGTCAAGATGTTTATTTAGTTTTTAATTCATTCATATAAATGGACAATTAGGAACATCAAAACTTGTGAGGAAAAAAATATGAAAGGGGTAGCCTTAAAAAATAAATTGAATAACTGAGGCTTAAGGAAAAAGATAACACAAACAGTTAAAGGAAAAATTTTTTTTTAGCCCTAGCTGGTTTGGCTCAGTGGACAGACTGTTGACCTGATTACTGAAGGGTCCTGGGTTCGATTCCAGTCAAGGGCACATGCCTGGGTTGCGGGCTCGATCCCCAGTGGGCAGTGTGTAGGAGGCAGCTGATCAATGATTCTCTCTAATCATTGATGTTTCTCTCTCTCTCTCTCCCTCTCCCTTCCTTTCTGAAATCAATAAAAATATATTTTTTTAAAAATGGAACTGGAAAGCATTATGCTAAGTGAAATAAGCCAGTCAGAGAAAGATCACATGATCTCAATCATTTGTGGAATATAATGA
>NW_005879864.1:0-6698 GCF_000147115.1 Myotis lucifugus | reverse complement strand
CACCGAGAATGTAATGCAGCTGAAGACTTGTTTTTTAACTTGGAGGTCATTTTTTTCTCTTTAAGTTCAAACATGATTTCATCTTCTATAAATCAATAAAAGCTTGAGTTTTTTAAAAGCCCTGTAAAAGGAAATTGCATCATAATAGCAGTCTTCAGAAAAATAAGATCTGTTCATTTCTTAATGTCAGCATTTAAACCACAAATTGAATATCAAGACCTTAAATTATTGTTTTCGTTTCATTGTAAAGTCATGAAAAACATTCAGAAGGATCCAAACCAAAAAAAATAAAAAATAAATATAAATAAATCTAGAAGACTACAGACTCAATTGTTTTTAACACAACAGCACATGAAAAAATTCTCAGGAAGAAATAATTTGGTGGAAATGTAATTTTGACTTGTAAATTTGCAAAGTAAAACCAATGTGTGCATAACAACAAAACCTAATTCTCTTTAGTTGGAAATAACCATCATTTTGTAGGACTTGAGCAGAAAGCTTGAACCTGAAGCATGGCATACTGAAAAGGATGTTAACTATTGGGGAGAGTGGATTCTAGGCCCAACTCGGCGACTAATTAGCAGTACGCACTTGGGTCCAGAACATTTGGCTCTTTAGGTTTGGGCTTTCTCAGCAGTGAAATAGGGAGTTTTGACTGCATAATATTTACTATCTCTCTCAGTTCTCAAACTTTGTGCGGCTCCACCACAAAACACTTAGAGTAGGCATTTGTTTATTTGAATCTAGACCATTACTTGAGAGTTTATTGTGAACAGAATGGAGTGACCTAGTAATTATTTAAAAACTATGACTATGGCAATCATAAACCAGAGCATTTTTGAGAACTAAAGCAATTCTTAAAAGCAATTCTTTAACATTTTGCTTTTTGTATCTATGTTTTTGTGCAAAGTGAATGTTGAGCATAGTCAGGCAGAGCAAATGAAACAAATTACAGTGTCATGTTCCTCCAAGACTGATGTAAGAATTGTATTAGTAGTTTCTTATGCCTATCAGGTTTTAAATAAATGTTATTTACCTTTGAACCTGTTCACTTTGCTGATTAGTTTTCTTAAATTGTTAGCAATTGATTCATATTCAGATCACAGAGTATTATATTCTAAATATGACACTGTACACATAGCACCATAGATAAGACCAAAATTAACCAGACATGGACCTTACCTTCAAGAACTTTATATTCTGGAAGGAGGGATATAACATATGCTTTCTTTTTTACATGCGAGCACACACACACTTTAGCACCTTGTTCACTGATGCTCTTTTTATCACTACTCATGTCATCATTCTTGCTGTTGACTATCTCCTTTCTGATCTGTCTGGTATGTTGGTCTCTCCACACCTGACTTCCTTCACTCCAGTGATTTTTTTTCTCCAACCACCTCAGCCACACACTCCCATGGTCTTTCCTGTATCTCTGAATCAATAATGACTATGTAAACTCCAAAATCTCTGTTTCAGGAATCGGAGTCTCTAGCCACTGCCTTTTATCCATCTGGCTGACTTATTCTAGTGCTCCTAAACCCACAATTTCTCAACCCCTCCAGGAATCCTACCCCTTCAGCTCTCTTTTTTCACTACATAGCATCCTACTTATAGTTCCATTTCCTCTTTACTCACATTGAAATCCTTCATTCCATGGTCTATCATGAAATCACTTTCTTGTAAACAGTCTTTCTCCTATCTCATTTTACTATATTAACCCAGAAAAGGCCCAGCCTTAGACTCAACTTGCTGGAGAGAATAACTCTTGTCAGTGGTCTCACATTAAATTAATAACCACAAATCCCAGATGGTCTCCTGCACTAGCTAGCAGTTCTCCATTCTTTCACTGAATTTTCATTCCTCCCTTCTAAGAAAGTTATCTTACACCTTTTCTTCTTCATACTACTTCCAACCCTGACATCACCTCAGCGGACACATCACTGATAAGTTGTAAACTCACTGACAAAACCCATCTCATCTCACCACCACATCTTCTGACTAAGCTGCATCTATTCCAAGATACTTTGCTCCACCTTCTGTTAAGATAAGGAGTTTATGATCCTACCTTAAGACAAATACCCTACCCTTATTTACTCAAGAACGTTGCTCATGTCATTATTGTATCTCCCTCTCTTTTTCAATTTCAAATTCTCCCTCTATTGGATGGCTTTAATAGGATATAAAAATCCCTTAATATCTTGCCTTAATATCTTTTATCTAAGAAAAAAATAGTACTTATTTTAAATCCTCCCATCATCTCATATCTCTATACTACACAGAAAATACTTCTCAAAAAGACTGGTTACTATTTTGTTTCCCTTTTTTCTCTTCTTACTTGTTCTTTATTTTATTCCAGTCCTCAAAATCAGTCATTTTGAAGCTCTCCAATGGCTTCCATCTATCTTGGCAAATCCACCAGTCATGCTCTGTCCTCCTTTTACTTGATTGTTTAGCAATATCTGGCACAATGGAATCACCTCCCCTTGTTGAAACATTGTTTTGTCTTGGCTGACACCAATCTCCTGTGTTCCCTTCTCCTCCTCTTGCTCCTCTTCATTCTCCTAAGCTGATTTCTTGTTTTCAGTCAAAAGTGCCCACTGAGTTCAATTCTAAGCACTCTTCCTTTTCTTTGTCACAGTGAGTGTTTGACCATTCATCAGGACATCTGGGTGCATTTGTCTAAACACAGAGTGATGGCTCCCAGCCTGAGAGTTTCTGATTTGGTAGGTCTGGGTTGGGGCCCAAGAATTTGCATTTATAACAAATTTCTAGGTGATGGCTGATATTGCCGGGTCAGAGACCACTCTTTGAGAATCCCTATTTTAGAGAACTAATTTGGAATCAACCTGACTTTCAATCATACATTTGCCTTTTATTATCTGTGCAACACTGGGAACATTATTTAACCTTTGTGTTCCTTAATATGCTCATTTGTAAAATAAAGATATTACAGGTTGCTAGCTCATATTCTGAGAATTAAATGAGATAATTATGGCTACAATATTATTCTGAAATTTGTTCTTCCTGCTTATACTCTTACCTCTCTCAAATCAGTTTTCTGAAAGGAAACAAGGTTGTACTTTTAAAAATATAAATTATGTCAGAATCACAGTTTATCTTATCATTCAACTGTACCCAGAGTACAATGTCTGGGTTCATTCCAGATCATGGTCTCCTTGGTTCATCATGTCCTACCATATGGTCTTTTTCTGCTCTAGAAAAGTTTACTCTTTACTGCATAACAAACTTCTCCAAGATTTAGTGGCTTCAAATAACAACCATCTTATTTCTCACAAGCTTGTGAGTTGGAAATTCCAGTAGAGCTTGGCTGGGTGATTTTTTTGCTCCCATGATGTATTCAACTGGCTGCTGCCTGGCAGGGGTGGGGGTGTCAAAAATAGTTTCTTTCACTTGTCTGGACCCCACAGGACAGGCAGGGAAGGCTGGACTTAGTTGGGCCTCTTTTAATCTGCCTCTATTTGAAGTCTCAGTGCTCTCCCTGTGTTCTGTGCAGGAGTGTTAATAGAGGTTACATGTCTGCTAAGGGCTCTGAGATCCAGGTGGAAGCTGCCAGTTTGAGAGACTAGTCTGGAACTGGGACAGACTTACTTCTAACACTCTTTTGGTCAAAATGATTGCAAGCCTGCTCAGATTCCTAGGGAGGGAAACGAAATGTCACTTTGTAATAGAAAAAAAAAGTGTCTAAGAATTTGTTACCTTCTTTAATCCACCAGAGGAGTACTCCACTTATTAAGTACCTTTCACACTTCCTTCTTTCTCCAGGAATTCTGCCTCCAAATCATTCCATGGCTGATCCCTTCAAATCTCAGCTCAGCCATCACCTCCTCATTACAGAAAAGCTTTTCTGTCTGCCTTATCTAAATGTACTTCCTCCCACCATCATTATGCACTCCATCACCTGTTTTATTTTTCCCTGAAATTACCTTATTAATGGCTTGCCGCCTCCCACTGGAATGCCAACTGCACAAGAGCAGAAACTGTCTTACTTGTAGACACTATGGTTCCAAAGTCCAGAATGGTGCTTGACACTTAGAATTTTCCCAATAAATATTTTATGAATGAGTCAATTAACTATGACTATATAATTTATTCATAGACATATAAAGAAAAAATATATAATTATCATTAAAATTAGTGTTGGTATTACTATCTGTACTTAAGTTTTTTGAGTATAAATATTTATGTATATAAAAACATTTTTTCTCTAAATTGATTCCCTTTTGACTATAAATAAAACTGACCTATCAGGTGAGAAGATGGTATTTTTGTATAACATATGGTACCTTTTCCTTCATTACATTTTTGAGATGCATTTATTTGAATGACATTTTACCTAGGATTACTTTTTGGATAGGGGATAAGGGATATTTGGGGAAAATATACAGACTTTTACTCTCTTTCCAAAAACAATGTCATAAATTTTAAACTAAGTTAAAATTTATATTAAGAGCCACCTATACCTAATAAGTTTTCAAATTTCTTCTTGGTGTGTTAAAGATTAATATTAATTTCAGTAAAACAACAACAATAATCATGGTCTTTTAGTAAAGTAACTAATTCTTAAAAAGCAGTATAAATTAAATGAAAGAGATTGGAAAATAGTTTCATGTTTTTTCAATATAAACAAGCATTTGATGATTTCTGAGAAAACAAATTTAGATTTTATAAAACCAAAAATGTTTGGAAAACATTTTAAGTTGCTTAGTCCAACATGCATCTGATTTAACCTTTTCTTTAGTACATCCAACATTTTCAAGATTTTCTAAACAACCAAGTAATAATTTTGAGAGTAAATTTATAAATAGGAATATTTTTTTTATATTCAAGGCCAAGCATTGGTAAACAGAGGGATAAATCATCTTTTACTTTGTGATATAGCCAACGTCGTGGCAAAACACAAGCCTTTTGTAAGTTTGTTCAAGAATAGATCAGGGTTGTTGTTTTTTTGTAATGGCTCCTCTAGTGGATTTTGCCTCCCCTTATCCAATCTTACTGCATTATAAGTGCTCATAATACTCTGTCGTACAAATGGGAGTCTGATTTATACTTAGTTAAGCCTCAATACATATTAATTCAGTTGGATAATTATAGAAGTATCTATAAAGACTTTACTGTGTTTATGACAAAACTTATCTATATGGTGGTGCAAATATTAGGCAATGTAGCACTATAAAATTATCTCTATTTTCTTTATTTTCTCCATTTCCAGTCTTTATTTCTTTGAATCAGGAAAGGATGATGAAAGTTAAAAGGTAGGGAAGCAGAAAGTATTACCGTGAGGCTTCTTCTCAGCTGGTCTGCCCTAGAGCCCCTGAGCATCAGCCCTAGTCCCCCACTCGGCCCATTTCCTCTCCAACAAGATGAAAGAAACTATCATGAACCAAGAGAAACTCGCCAAACTGCAGGCACAAGTGTGCATTGGTGGGAAAGGAACTGCTTGTAGAAAGAAGGTGGTTCACAGAACAGATACAGCAGATGATAAAAAACTTCAGTTCTCCTTAAAGAAGTTAGGGGTAAGCAATATCTCTGGTATTGAAGAGATAAATATGTTTACAAACTAAGGAACAGTGATCCACTTTAACAACCCTCAAGTTCAGGCATCTCTGGCAGCAAACACTTTCACCATTACAGGCCATGCTGAGACAAAGCAGCTGACAGAAATGCTATTAGCATCTCAAACCAGCTTGGTGCAGGCAGTCTGACCAGTTTAAGGAGACTGGCTGAAGCTCTACCCAAACAATCTGTGGATGGAAACATGCATGCTACTGGAGAGGATGAGGATGATGAAGTTCCAGATCTTGTGGAGAATTTTGACGAGGCTTCCAAGAATGAAGCAAACTGAATTGAGTCAACTTCTGAAGAAGGTAAACTTGAAGACATTTCTGGGAGTTGCTATTTTATATTATGACTGCTTTTTCAAATTTTGCTTATGGATCTGATAAAATCTAGATCTCTATTATTTGTTAGTCCAATGCCCCTGGATATTGCAGCTCTTTTCATTTTTTGCTTATACATAAATCATTCTTTGCAGTTAATTAAGCTGAAGAAGCTTGGGAATAAAGTTTGAAACAGGTTAGTAAAGATCTTTGCCTAGTATAAAATAAAAAGAAAGTATTACAGTGACAAGTGTAATAGGGGAAGAGAAAAAAATAAAGTTAAACGCAACAAAGGAAAGTGGTTGATGAGCCTTAGTAGTAAAATATGTATACTACATTATTCAAAATACTAGAGACCCGGTGCACAAAATTTGTGCACGGGTGGGGTCCCTAGACCTGGCCGGTGATCAGGGCCTATCAGGATATCTCACCCAGTCCTGATTGGGGCTGGGCTGGCTGGGGCCTGCTGGCTGCCAGCCAGGCTGCCAGCTGGGGTCTCCTGCCTCCTGCCAGCTGCAGGTCAGGGCCTGCTGGACAGGGGGAGGGGGGAGGATGGCTAGTGGAGAGAGGTTGACTGTGGGAGCACACTGACCATCAGGGGGCAGCTTCTGTGTTGAGTGTCTGCTCCCTGGTGGTCAGTGCACATCATAGTGACTGGTAGAATAGATGGTTCGGTAATTTCAATTTGAATCTATTAGCTAGGATTCTTATATCGGAACAGGGGGTATAGACGCAAAAAATAAGTCATCCCCTCAAGTAGTTTGTGCGTAAAAAAATCTTACGTATCAGGGGGGTTGA
>NW_005879863.1:0-6698 GCF_000147115.1 Myotis lucifugus | reverse complement strand
AAAGTTAAGATACCTAGGAATAAACTTAACTAAGGAGGCAAAAGACCTGTACTTGGAAAACTACAATACATTGAAAAAGGAGATAGAGGAAGACATAAACAAATGGAAGAACATACCATGTTCATAGGTTGGTAGAATTAACATCATTAAAATGTCCATACTACCTAAAGCAATCTACAGATTCCATGCAATCCCCATTAAAATACCAACAGCATATTTCAAAGATCTAGAACAAACTCTCCAAAAATTCATCTAGAATAAAAAAAAAAGACCCCAAATAACCACAGCAATCCTGAGAAAGAACAAAGTTGGAGGGATCACAACACCAGATATCAAGCTATATTACCAAGCCACGGTTCTCAAAACTGCCTGGTACTGGCACAAGAACAAACATATAGACCAATGGAACAGAACAAAGAACCCAGAAATTGACCCAAGCCATTATGCTCAATTAATATTTGACAAAGGTGGCAAGAGCATACAATGGGGTCAAGACAGTCTCTTCAATAAATGGTGCTGGGAAATTTGGTCAGATACATGCAAAAAAATGAAACTAGATCACCAACTTACACCATACACAAAACAAACTCAAAATGGCTAAAGGACTTAAATGTAAGGTGGGAAACCATAAAAATCCTACAAGACTCCATAGGCAGCAAAATAGCAGACATATGTAGCAATATCTTTACTGGCACAGCTCCTAGGGCAATGGAGATTAAGGAGAAAATAAACAAATGGGACTACATCAAAATAAAGAGCTTCTGTACAGCAAAAGAAACCATCAACAAAACAACAAGAAAGCCCACTGCATGGAAGAACATATTTGCCAATGATATTTCAGATAAGGGTTTAATCTCCAAAATTTACAGAGAACTCATACAACTTAACAAAAGGAAGATAAACAATCCAATAAAAAAATGGGCAAAGGACCTAAATAGATACTTTTCAAAAGAGGACATATAGAAGGCCAAGAGACATATGAAAACATGCTCAAAGTCACTAATCATCTGAGAGATGCAAATCAAAATGACAATGAGATACCATCTCACGCCTGTCAGAATGGCTAGCATCAACAAACGACAAGTGCTGGCGAGGATGTGGAGAAAAAGGAACCCTCCTGCACTGCTTGTGGGAATGCAGACTGGTACAGCCACTGTGGAATACAGTATGGAGTTCCTTCAAAAAGTTAAAAATGGAACTCCCATTTGACCCAGTAATCCCACTTTTAGGGCTATATCCCAAGAAACTAGAAACACCAATCAGAAAAGATATATGCACCCCTATGTTCATAGCAGCACAATTTCCAATAGCTAAGATTTGAAAACAACCTAAGTGCCCATCAGCAGATGAGTGGATTAAAAAGCTGTGGTACATCTACACAATGGAATACTATGCTGCTATAAAAAAGAAGGAACTTTTACCATTTGCAACAGCATGGGTGGAACTGGAGAGCATTATGCTAAGTGAAATAAGACAGTCGGAGAAAGATAAATATCACATGATCTCACTCACACGTGGGATATAATCCTATATAATAAAATCCCAGTGACCAAACAGCAGAACAACCAGAATGACCAGTCGACCAGTCGCTCTGATGTGCACTGACCACCAGGGGGCAGACACTCAATGCAGGAGCTGCCCCCTGATGGTCAGTGCACTCTCACAGTAGGAGCACTGCTTGACTGACCAGGATGAGCAGTGCTCCCACAGCAGGCCGATCCCCACAGGACACGCCCACCCCACCAATGCATGAATCCCGTGCACCCCCCCCCTTCTGATCAACATAATTTGATTAACAATAATAGATCCAGAGACAAATTGCAGGGGCGGGAGTGTTAGAGAGCAACCAAAGGACTTGTATGCATGCATATCAGCATAACCAATGGACACAGACACTGGGGTGGTGGGGGCTTGCCCGGGTTGGGAATGGCCCGGGGGCGGGGGGGAGGTCAATTGGGGGAAAAGGAGACAAATGTAAAACTTTAGACAATAAAAACATTTTTTAAAAAGTGTTTCAGGCTATTGGAGTGGTCAGATGGGATCTTAGAAACCTTTCAAGTAAAAACTACTCAGGAGAGCTTGTTCTCCAATGCCTCCATTTCTCCATCTGTAAAATGGAGTAATAATACCAATCACGAAGGGTTAATGTGATGGTGCTGTAAGGTGTGTGTTGTAGTGCCAGGCATATGGCAAGTGCTCAGTACAAGCTCCTGTCCTCTTCCCATCCAGAGGGAAGAAGCTTGAGCCATAGCCTCAGAATAACAGATAACAGGGAGAGCCCTAAGCATCCCTCTGCCTCCCTGGGGAGTCTTTTTTCTTCAGTTCAATCCCACCAGAGTTCACTAAGTGCCTGCTGTGTGTGAGGTTTTCCCCAGGGGACTGGAAGGAGATGTCAGATACCATCTCTGCCTGGGCTGAGCATGTACCCTATCAGCAGGAGGACCAGGACGAGAGTTCATGTAAGTAAAAAGCAAGGCAGACATTTGACATTGCCTCATTACCTCTGAAAGCTCCTTTGAATAGCAGGGAGTTAGCAGGATGTGGTTCTCACAGACCCCAAAGTGGTGATTTCCATATTCGTAACTTTGATTCTCTCTCCCCACCTCCATTTATGTTTCCTGTTTTAGGAGATAAAGCTCTTTGGAAAACTCTAATGCATTGTCTTTGCCAGGCGTAGAGCTGCTTTGAACAGCCCAAGTTAACTGGAAAAATCTCCTAAAATCATGCTGCACTCTGCAAAGTCATTTGAAAATTTCCAGTCAATCTGCAGGTTGTCTCTGTGAGCCCAGCCATTGAGGTCTTCGCACTTTTTAAAGTCACAACCTTGTCTCTGAGAGCCTTGTTATTAAACTGCTGATCTGTGAGTTACCCTTAAAGTCACAAAAAATAAAAACCTCCCAGACTGAGGAAAGTCTCTTTGATTAAAAGCAAATCTTCTGTTATGAAAAATGAAACTGCCTCCATAGATAAAGACAGAAATAACCATCCAGATTGAAAAGATGCCTAAACTTACTAGTCATCAGTATGCAAATTGATGTCATAATAAAATACCATTTTACACTCACCAGAATGGCAAAAATTTACAAATTGGTCAACATCAAGATGGAGAGGTGGGAGAGCAATAGAAACTCCCATCCGCTGATTATGGGAATTAAAATTAGTGCAGTCCCTTTGGTAAACTCTGGCATTATCAAGCTGAGCACACGTATACACTAGAAGCTCGAGATTCCACTGGAGGTATTTGTCCTAGAAAAGCTCTTACACGTGTGTGCCAATAGGTATACACAGGATGCTCATAGCAACAGTGTTAGTAAAGCCGGAAACAATCCAAATTCCCATCAGCAATAGAATGGATAGATAAATTGTGGCATATTCATACATTGGAAAGCCATATAGCAAGAAAATTGAATGAACCACAGCTACATGAATCAATTTGGATGACTCACTAATGCATAATATTAAATAGTTCAAGTCACCAGAGAATATATAATGAATCATTCCATTATATAAAACCAGGCAAAACTAAATAATATATGTATATATGGATGATAAAGGAAAAAGAACAAGAGGCCTCAAACAAAATGAGAGGTAAATATATGAGTTTGTTTACCATTACTCTTTAAACTGCATATACATGATATACTTCTTTATGTTTGATATGTTTCACACACACAAAAAAAATATGAACACATAAAACGCTGACGACACCTGTAAGGTTGGAAGTTTACCTCATTTCTGCCTGTGGCACAGTACCAGCAGGCCAGGCCTGTTATAGCCACTGTGCACTTCCTTACTGCATGTCTTCCAGCATGATTCTTAACTTCCCCAAGCTGTGAAGTAGACAGCCATACCTACTTGCCAGAACAGTTCATGAGCATTAAATGAAGTGACTGACACAGAAAATACCTAACATGCAGAAGGCTTTTGGTAGATGGTAGCTTTTTAAAAAGTGGCAACCCTAATAGAGTGCCTAGAAACTTTAAAATACACTTTTAACTGTTCTTTTCCTTGTTCATAGTGTTTTTGTCTGGTTCTTATTTGCAGAGCCATGGTTCCCACCGGGCCCTGCATCTTCAACTTCCCAGAATTACCAGAAGAATTTCTCTTTCATTAGCATCACTGCAGCTCTACTGAGAGGTGCCCCAGCTCATCATTTAGTCATACTTTAAAATATATATTTTAAAATATATTTTTATTGATTTCAGAGAGGTCGGGTGAGGGAGAGAGAGATAGAAACATCAATGATGATAGAGAATTATTGATTGGCTGCCTCCTGCATGCCTCTGGCCGGGGGTCTAGGCCGCAACTGAGCATATGACCTGATAGGTAATCAAACCATGACCTCCTAGTTCATAGGTCGATGCTCAACCACTGAGCCATGCCAGCTGGGCCATTTAGTCATATTTTTAAAAAATACACACTGCCTGGAATTGTCTCTCATTAGCAGGAAATCACAGCAATGGTTCTCAGCCCTTTAATTTCAGGGGACTTTTATTTTTTAAAACAATTTTTAAAAGTTCTTCAACACTTGAAAATTGAATATATGCAGTCTGAGCTGAAGCCAGAGCCACCTTGGACAGGGAAGTTTGTTGTAATTGAGCCCAGAATCCTGGCTTCAGGAAGGCCATGATGAAAGGTCAGTAGCTCTTTTCACCTGTATGACTCCCTAACTAGACGATGTGAGCCCCTCAAGACCAGGAGTATATCTGACTCATTTCTGCATCCCCTCATGAGTCCTGGTATAGAGTATGTGCTCAGTGTGAGTTTCCTGAGTTGAAATCAATTGCCTGAGAGAAATGTTTGGTGTCCAATGTCTACGAGTACATCCAAACAGCTATTAAAGGGGCAACAAGAGCTTTTTACATCTTTACATGATATCTGGCACCATGAAATAATAAATTGCATACAGATTAATTAATCAGTTGATTGATGGGAGGGCTTGGAACACTGATTATTTGCAAATGGAAATCAAACAACGCACCGTGCTGGCTGCAACACGACAGTAAATGGACTTCCCTGGACTATGAGGAGAGACTCTACCTGACTTTGTCACCTATCTTTGATGAAAATGATCTTCCAGCAGTCACTGAGAGTCCTTGTCAGCCCTTATAAGTCATTCCTATATTTCAAGAGCAGCCTCCTTTCATAGATCAGAAATCCCCGATGAGCCAGGAGCTTTGGGGGGCTCATTAGCCTGAGTTCTGTCTGCCTAACTAGGCTGAAAGCTCAGCTGAAAAGGACTGTCCTTGTTAAGTCTGAACCAATGAGGAACTTCCATGACTTTCAACTCAGACTGAAAACCACAGTGCTGGTGGAATGTGCTAATTGACTGAAGTCCATCAGGATGCACAGTCAAAGCTGAGAGGGATCAGCTCCCCCATGTGTGAGAGGGGTAGGTTTACAAACAAAAATTAGAGTGCTGTTACCAAGTAGCAGGGCTGTTGGGCAGCCCAAAGTGCCAATGTCTGCTACTACCAACAGATGTGTGTCTAAAGATGAGTAATTTAGGATGGGAGATTTGGGGTCATGTTTCTGAATGGTGACTCATCAGAGAAGGAACTTCAAGGCCCAGATGTGGCCACTAACTTGCTACTTGACCTTGCGTCAATCACTTCTTCTCTTTGGTCTTCCATTTTTCTCCTCTGTAAGAGAAGGGGACAAAGCCTCTTCAAGTCGTAACATCCTATAGGGCTCTTATTTCTCATTACTGCCTGTCACCTGAACAGGCATGAGAGAGAATAATTACCAGACCTGAGATTACTCTAGAGAGTGGTTCTTTTGAACAACAAATATGAACTTGTTTCCTGTCACTATGAGGGGACTGCTCAATTGGGGTCAAGTTATTTGAGATTGCTTTTGTCTGATTTCTAATGGTGGTGGTATTGGTAAACACTGTTTGAAAATTTGGAAATTTCAAGTGTTTCTACATACTTTTCCCCAAACTGAGAAATATGACTTGTTCAGATTTGGTAAACTGGGCAAAATGTCATATGTAGGAAAAGCCATTAATAAATTGAATTAATTAACCTAATTTCTTCTACTACAGAAACTGTGTCTTACTCAGTTTTGTATTCCTAGTACCTACTGCAGGACTTGGCATATAATATGAGCCACCCACTTAGTCAAAAGATATTCAGTAAGCACCTACTATGTGCCAAGCAATTTGCAAGGCCCTGGGGATACAATTATGGGTGAGACAATATCCTAGTACTCAAGGAGATCCTTGTCAAGTAGAAAAAACAGACAGTTAACAGACAAATATGATAGGCAATGGCTAGGAGAGGGGAAAAAACAGAAATGAGAGGGGGTATTCAGCCCAGTCTTGGGGAGTCAGGGAGGCCTTTCTGGAGGTGACATCCAAGTAGGCCTCTAACACTTCAACAGGAGTTTCCAAGCAAGAAGCTCAAAGTGCTGGGACTCCCCCACTGAAGTGTAGCATGGTGAGAAGAGGGCTTGGGAGTAGGGAGAGAGAGAGAGAGAGAGAGAGAGAGAGAGAGAGAGAGAGAGAGAAGCAGAATCTAGTTTATAAAGGGCCTTGCTGTCTTATTAAGGAATTGCCTGGCGGGCAGTGTGCAGCTAGCTGTACGTTTTAAGCAAGGAGTAAATACATGTGCATTGATTAATAAATGCTGGGGTATATTTTCACATGGAAATTTCCTCATCTAAAGATGCAGGGGTTGGATTAGACGATCATCAAG
>NW_005879862.1:0-6698 GCF_000147115.1 Myotis lucifugus | reverse complement strand
TCATACAGTTCATAAACTGGATGGACAAGAAAATTAACAACTTTTGCAAAAATCAGGAAGAAATCAAAAGTGATATAGCTACAATCAAGAACACTATGGAAGGTTTCAACAGTAGACTAGAAGAAGCGAAGGACTGAATTAGTGAGTTAGAAGATAATGTAGAGCAGCAGTTCTCAACCTGTGGGTCACGACCCCTTTGGGGGTCGAACGACCCTTTCACAGGGGTCGCCTAAGGCCATCGGAAAACACATATATAATTACATATTGCTTTTGTGATTAATCACTATGCTTTAATTATGTTCAATTTGTAACAATGAAATTGGGGGTCACCACAACATGAGGAACTGTATTAAAGGGTCACAGCATTAGGAAGGTTGAGAACCACTGATAGAGAAACAAGCCCAATCTGAACACCAACTGGAGAAAAAATTTAAAAATCAGGAGGAGAGCCTAAGGGAGCTTTGAGACAATGAAACGAAGTAACATACGTATAATAGGGGTGCAAGAAGGACAAGAAGAACAGCAAGGATTAGAAAATCTATTTGAAGAAATAATGGTAGAAAACTTCCCTGATATGGGGAAGAAAAAAGTCGCACAACTACAGAGAATCCCAAGCAAGATGAATCCCAAAAGACCCACCAAGACACATCATAATTACAATGGCAAATATTAACAACAAAGAGAATATTAAAGTCTGCAAGAGAGAGACAGAGATTTTCCTACAAAGGATCCCCCATCAGATTATCAAATGATTTCTCAACAGAAACACACCAAGCTAGAAGGGAATGGAATGAAGTATACAAAGTGATACAAAGCAAAGGACTGAATCCAGGAATATTTTATCCAGCAAGACTATCAATCAAAATTGAAGGGGAAATCAGGAGCTTTGCAGACAAAAAAATGCTAAGGGATTTTATCACTACCAAGCCAGCTATGCAAGTTTCTTGATAAAACCTCTCAGCAAGGTGGGAATAGAGGGATCATACTTCAACATAATAAAAGCCTTATACGAAAAAACCCACAGCCAACATCATACTCAATGGGCAAAAACTAAAACCATTTCCCCTAAGAACAGGAACAAGACAGGGATGCCCACTCCCACCACTCCTGTTCAACATAGTACTGGAAGTACTAGCCATTGTGGTCAGACAAGAAGATGAAATAAAACGCATCCAAATTGGAAAAGAAGTAAAAACTGTCCTTATTCACAGATGACATGATATTGTACACAGAAAACCTCATAGACTGCATCAAAAAACTACTAGATTTAATAAATGAATTCGGCAATGTAGCAGGATACAAAATTAACACCCATAAGTCTATGGCTTTTCTATATAACTATAATGAACTCACAGAAAGAGAAACTAAAAAAGCAATCCCATTTACCATTGCAATAAAAAAATTAAGATACCTAGGAATAAATTTAACCAAGGAGATAAAGGACCTGTACTCAGAAAATTTCAGGATGCTGAAAAAAGAGATAGGAGAAGACATGAACAAATGGAAGAATATACCATGTTCATGGATTGGTAGAATCAACACCATTTAAATGTCCATACTACCCAAAGTAATCTATAAATTCAATGCAATCCCCATTAAAATACCAAAGGCATACTTCAAAGACCTAGAACAAACTCTCCAAAAATTCATCTGGAATAAAAAAAGACCCCGAATAGCTGCAGAGATCTTGAGAAAGAAGAACAATGTTGAAGGGATCACAATACTAGATGTCAAGCTATACTACAAAGCCACTGTTCTCAAAACTGCCTGGTACTGGCACAAGAACAGACATATAGACCAGTAGAACAGAACAGAGAACCCAGAAATTGACACAAGCCATTATGCTCAATTAATACTTGACAAAGGAGGCCAGAGCATACAATGGAGTCAAGACAGTCTCTTCAATAAATGGTGTTGGGAAAATTGGACAGATACTTGCAAAAAATTGAAACTAGACCACCAACTTACACCATACACAAAATAAACTAAAAATGGATAAAGGACTTAAACTTATGAACAGAAACCATAAAATTCTTAGAAGAAGCCATAGGCACCAATATAGCAGACATTTGTTATAGTAATATCTTTACTGATACAGCTCCTAGGGCAATGGAAACTAAGGAGAAAATAAACAAATGGGACTACATCAAAATAAAAAGCTTCTGCACAGCAAAAGAAACCATCAACAAAACAAGAAAGCTCACTGCATGGGAGAACATATTTGCCAATGTTATCTCCAATAAGGGTTTAATCTCCAACATTTACAGGGAACTCATACAACTTAACAAAAGGAAGATAAACAACCCAATAGAAAAATGGGCAAAGGACCTAAATAGACACTTTTCAAAAGAGGACATTCAGAAAGCCAAGAGACATATGAAAACATGCTCAAAGTCACTAATCATCTGAGAGATGCAAATCAAAACGACAATGAGGTACCATCTCACACCTGTCAGAATGGCTATCATCAACAAATCAACAAACGACTAGTGCTGGAGAGGAAGCGGAGAAAAAGGAACCCTCCTTCACTGCTGGTGAAAATGCAGACTGGTGCAGCCGCTGTGGAAAACAGTATGGTGTTTCCTCAAAAAAATTAAAAATGAAACTGCCGTTTGACCCAGTAATCCCACTTCTAGGAATATATTCCAAGAAACCAGAAACACCAATCAGAAAGGATATATGCACCCCTATGTTCATAGCAGCACAATTTACAATAGCTAAGATTTGGAAACAGCCTAAGTGCCCATCAGCAGATGAGTGGATTAGAAAACAGTGGTACACCTACACAATGGAATACTATGCTGCTATAAAAAAGAAGGAATTATCACCATTTGCAACAGCGTGGATGGAATTAGAGAGCATTATGCTAAGTGAAATAAGCCAGGCAGTGAAAGAAAAATACCACATGATCTCACTCTTTTGTGGGATATAAAGAACATTATAAACTGATGAACAAAAATAAACACAGAGGCAAAGAAGCCTCTGTCAAACTACAGTGGGAAGGCTGGGGAGGGTTGGGGCAGGGAGGTAAGAGATCAACCGGAGGACTTGTATGCATGCATATAAGCATAACCAATGGATGCAAGACATTGGGGAGGTGGGGTGAGGGCATGTGCAGGGAGGTAGGGAAGGCTGGGGGAAGGTCAATGGGGAAAAAAAGGAGACATATGTACTACTATTTATATTTTAAATAATAAAATAAAATTTTTAAAAAAAGAATAAGCAAAGAGAAAATTTCTTTTAGAAAACTCTCCTTAAATTAAATGCTTACCAAAAGATAAAACTGTCAGTCTACTCAGTGTTTCTGTCAGCATCCCAAATACCTTCCCAATTAAGGCCCACTATTCAAGAAATTAATTTTATTTTTTCCTTGTTTTGTTTTTTTGTAATCAACAAACATGGTAACAGTATTATTTTTTTAGTTTTGTTTGTCTGTTTACTTGCAAAGTACCTTATAAGGTCATTTAGTAAGTTAAGAGATTTCTGGATATATTTTTACTCACAAACAGTTGTTTTTTCCTGAACCTGTTTTTGTTTCATTTGTGATCTAAGACCAGAATCCTAAAACTCTTTTCAATTTAATAGAGGGTTGTTTTTCAAGGGCTCTGGAAATGTTTTGGCATTTTCCATCTGCTTTTGTGATTCCCAAATTCAATAACACTGTTTACAGATGTTTCTTGGTTGGCTTGCTTCCCCTTTTTATCACTATTCTACAAACTTTTGAATTTCTAGTTGTTGCTATTGTTGTACTTTTCCAAAAGTTTGAAGGCTAGGTATTAACTGTCATTGCTAATGCATAAGCCTGGAGGTAAATTCAAAAGTGAGAATTGAAGGAGAAAGGATGTGCTTGTAAACTGATTGGGACAGAGTGGACCCTGCAATTAGGACTCTGGAAAATTGGAAGAGAGGGGTATGTTTTGTTATTTATGTCTGTTTCTTACCTCTGTCATTTCCTATATATGTAATGTTGACCAAATTATTGAGCCTTTTTGAACCTTGGCTTTTTCATGTGTAAGAGAAATAGTAAAACCACCTGATTGTTGTGGGGTGGAATGTTTATAAATTATCAAGGACTACAACAATACATAATAAAAAATGTAATGGGAATCATTACCTTTTTACTCAAATTATTAATTAGCATTTAGAAAATTCCTAAGAATTTAAACAATCTATATAATAAAAGCCTAAGCAACCATTACGGCAGAATGACCAGAACGACTGGTCACTAACCACCAGGTGCAGACACTCAACGCAGGAGCTGCCCCCTGATGGTCAGTGCACTCTCACAGGGGGAGCGCTGCTCAGCCAGAAGCCGGGATCGCAGCTGACGAGCGCAGCAGCAGTGCTAAGGAGCAGCAAGATGAGTGGTAAGGAGCAGTGAGCAGGCAGGTGGTAAGGAGCGAGGGGTTGCGGCCTGAGAGAGGGGTGTCCAAATGCCAGCGTAGGCCTGATCCCCATGGGGAGCAGGCCTAAGCCAGCAGGTGGATATCCCCTGAGGGGTCACGGACTGTGAAAGGGTGCAAGAAATATTTGAAGAAATAATGATAGAAAACTTCCCCTACCTAGTGAAAGAAATAGACTTACAAGTCCAGGAAGTGCAGAGAACCCCAAACAAGAGGACCCCAAAGAAGATTACACCAAGACACATCATAATTAAAATTCCAAGGGCAAAAGACAAAGAGAGAATCTTAAAAGCAGCAAGAGAAAAACAGTTAGTTACCTACAAGGGAGTACTCATACAACTGTCAGCTGATTTCTCAACAGAAACTATGCAGGCCAGAAAGGAGTGGCAAGAAATATTCAAAGTGATGAATAGCAAGAACCTACAACCAAGATTACTCTACCCAGAAAAATTATCATTTATAATTGAAGGTCAGATAAATAGCTTCACAGAAAAAAAATCTAAAGGAGTTCGTCACCACCAAACCAGTATTATATGAAATGCTGAAAGATATTCTTTAAGAAGAGAAAGAAGAAGAAAAAGGTAAAGATAAAAAATTATGAACAACAACCGTGACACAAATATTTATCTATCAACAAGTGAATCTAAAAATCAAATGAATAAAAAATCTGATGAACAGAATAAATTGGTGAATGTAATAGAATCAGGGGCATGGTAATGGAGCAGACTGACAATTCTTGGCGGGGAAAGGGGATGTGGGAAGAGATTGGACAAAGATCTTATATGCATGTATGCAGTACCTATGGACGCAGACAGTGGGGTGGGGAGGGCCTGGGATGGGGTTGAAACCAGGTGGAGGGGAGCTATGGGGGGGAAAGAGGGACATCTGTAATAATCTGAACAATAAATATTAAAAAAAAGATATGCAGGGAATTCATATGGGATTTTATGAAAAATTGCAACCATAGAATCTTATTTTTTTTCACGAGTTGACATTTCTATATTAATCAACTCTGAGAAAATGAGAATCAACTACTGCCAGAAGCCAATTCCAGCATGTCATAATTGCAAGAGTTTCATCAAAAGGCTGATGGAACTTGGAGACTCAACAAGGGCTGAGTCACATATGTTGTCACCTGTTGGGAATGGCTAATGGCATTTCCCCAAACCTGAAAAGGGATGATTGTTTGCTGCCAGACAGTTCAGGGCATCGTAATATACATGTTATTGCCTCCTACTGGCCAAACACCTGAACAGTCGTAGGCTGATTCTTCCAATCTGACAATGGACTCTGTATACGAAACCCTACCCTTTGAAGTGTATATCTCCACCTCGCCTCAGGACAATTTGTGTTAATAAAAAGCATGGGGTCCTGAGACGAGGAGATCTTAGTTTCTTTAACTAGGCTCCTCTGACCCCCAAATGCCTTTCAAAATTTTATTTCGTCTCTGGACTCTTACTTAGGTTACACACAGCCCCTTTTCCAGACTGCTGAACCCTTCTTAATGCTGGACAAGAACCCCAGCAAACTACCTTTAAAACAAGAAATCCTGAGAAAATCATAAGCAGTGCTCATTCTGATTCATAAGCTGAGTGTCGCATCACATAACATTAGTCATCAACGCAGGATTAATAAAGATTTTCCAGAGAAGTGAGCCCTGGACTAATAACCAGACCTAGGATTTAGCCCTATCACTAGCGGGTTGTAGGCCCAAGACAGGTCACTTCACTGCCTTGGATGTCACTTTTTCCTCCTGTACACGAGCAGGATGGAGTTTTGGTCCTCGCCAATGTAAACTAATGGCACCACAAACAAAATCAGAGTCAAGATGGTTGGTTCTGTTATTCCATAACCCTAGCCTTTTATGATATTACCAATTTAAAATATTTCTCATTTCCAGATTTACTCTAACATACTTGTGGTTATAAAAGCTGCCTAGTTTAGGGATCAATGGGTCGACTGGAACAGAGGCCTGGATATATGTTGAGTTCGAGTTTATTATACGAAGAATCCACTTTCCGTCTTTCTCACTGCTGGCTTTCTAGTAATTAACCACTCAGTACTTCCCAGAGTGTTTTTATAAAAGGCGCCAAGGAAAGTTGTGATGTTCACTTAAAATATGGCATTACTACATGTGAAAGTAAAGCTGCCTAAAGCATCCGTACCTGGTACAACAAAACACTTAACTGTTTTCGGCTACCTAGTAAGTTTTACTCCAAACATCAGGGAATTAAAGATATGTGGCTAAAGTACAAGGCCAAAAATAATGTTCTTTCTCAATATGCTCACAGAAAA
>NW_005879861.1:0-6699 GCF_000147115.1 Myotis lucifugus | reverse complement strand
TGCACATGGCCCCCTTGTTTGGTTTGTCCACGGTTTCCCGTCCGTTCCCCTGTCCCCCGGCCCTGGAACCGTCACACGTTCGTCACACTGTCTGCTCCGTCCCCACGAGGTTCGGGCCGCGTCTGCGGATGAGACCCTCGGAGGGGCGCCCTCGGCGGGACCCCCGCACCCCTCCCCCGCCGTCCTGGTCCCTCCTGGCCGTTTCCCTGCTCGTCGGTGAGGAACGGGAAAGGCAGGTTAGGGGTCCGAAAACCCTCCTCAGGGACCGGGAATCCGTGCACCAGGAAGTGACGAATGTTTCTGCCATTAATGTGCTCGCTGTGCGAGTGGCACTGAAGGGGGTGACCCGCAGGACCGGCTGGCGTGCTGCGCCCCGGTGTGGGCGCTGGTCGGAGAGGCGGTGGGGACGGGCGGGCGGGGCTGTGGGGCTCCGGTGCCTGAGTCCGGAGGGGGGGGAGGGGGGGCGTGAATACACCTGCAGAGGGTCCTGCGGTACCGACCTTCCCGGGTGAGGCGTCGTTTAAAGACTCGCATGAACACCATTAGCGGGGTGTCCCTTAGAAAAGGTCGTTCGAGCACAACATTTCTAAGCACAACCTTAGGAAACGAGGTCAATACTATGGACAGGTATAGGAGTTAACACTATAAATTAGACACTTTAAATTCACTAACTCTTGGTAAGGGCTACTTATTTTAATAACCGGGAGATAGGAATAAAATGTCTGTAAGATAATGTTGGGCCAGGAGGTAGTTGATAAAATGTTTATGTTACAAAGTATGAATTTTCATGTTTGCAAACCCAGCAGTGAGTCAGCTTGTCTCACCAGCTCGCAGCTTCTGCTGAGTCATGCTTGTTGACCCAGGGCGTGGCCTGGAGCGGAGAGTCACGGTGGGTAACGATGATTTTGCTGGGAGTTCCACCCGTTGCAAGAAGTTAGTCATACAGCTGCCTGCTTTGATATTTTGCCAAAGTGGGTCATTTGGTAACCTCAACAGAACAGAAATGTTTTCAGAAGGAAGGCATGTGCTGTCCAAGGGCAATTTTTTGTGGCATGTTTAAAAAATGAAACTTTTAGTAATATCATTTCTGGTGATAAATATCATTTCTGGTAACAAATTAAAGACTAGAACACAAAGATCAGGACTTTGGTAATCTTGCACAATATTTGGCACTGTGCTCAAATGTTTGTTCAATGAAGTACAATTTCCCCTTTTATTCAACTGGAAAAAGACACACAAGTTTATGACAGCGTTAGGTCCTAAAGAACAAAACAAAAAGACAGTACTTAATCTCAATTGGCAAGTACTTTTTGCCTAGGCAGTTCCTTAGAAAGGAACAAAGGAATTGATTCTGAGATTCTGAATGGCTTTACTTGACTAGATGTTTTTAAATAAAAATCTGAGAAAAATGTGGTTCTAGTTAAAATTCCCAATTGTCTTGACATTATCAGTTGATATTTAATATATGGAATTAGTTTGTGGTTTGCCATTTTCTCATTTGTCTATTTATCTCAACAGAATTATGAGACTAATTCCTAATTTATTACCAGTGAATTAGAAACTTTAATTTTGAATGCCCAAAATGAAAACAGAGCAAAATTCTTTATTGTCATTATACTGGGCCTCAAAATTATAGAAATCTGTCCATTTAAAAGTAGCTACTTGCCAGAACCGGTTTGGCTCAGTGGATAGAGCGTCGGCCTGCGGACTCAGGGGTCCCGGGTTCGATTCCGGTCAAGGGCATGTACCTTGGTTGCGGGCACATCCCCAGTGGGGGGCGTGCAGGAGGCAGCTGATCGGTGTTTCTCTCTCATCGATGTTTCTAACTTTCTATCCCTCTCCGTTCCTCTCTGTAGAAAATCAATAAAACATATTTTTTTAAAATAAATAAATAAATAAATAAATAAAAGTAGCTACTTAAAAATGTTTTATTATGAAATATTACAAACATATATAAATGGAAGTTGGAGATATAACAAACACCTTAAAACCACCACCCAACTTTATTAAGGCTTAACATTTTGCTGTTTTGCTTCAGCTTAAAAATTTTTTTAGTGTAGTAAAAAATACAATGTAAAACTTAATCATCTTACCAGTTTTAAGTGTACAGTTCAGTATGTGTTAACTATAGTCACATTGTTGATCCCTGGAACTTTTTTATCTTGTAAAACTAAAACTCTATACCACTAAACCACAACTCCCCATTTATCCCTCCCCGCAGCCCCTGATCATCACCATTCTACTTTCTGGTTTTGTGATTTTAAGTATTTTAAATACTTTGTATAAGTGGAATCATACAGTATTTTTTTTTTCTGTGACTGGCTTATTTCACTTAGCCTAGTATCTTCAAAGTTCATCCATACATTTGACAAAATTTCCCTCTTTTTAAAGGCTAATATTGCATGTGTGTGTGTGTGTGTGTGTGTGTATGACATGTTGTGTTATCTATTCATCTGTCTATGGATATTTGGGTTGTTTCCACTCTTGGCTATTGTCAAATGTTGCAATGAACATGGGTGTTCAAATATCTCTTTAAGATTCTGCTTTCCATTCTTTTCGATATAAACTCAGAAGTGGGATTAATTCTATTTTCAGTCTTTTAGGAGCCTCCATACTGTTTTACATAGCCAACAGCAATGCACAAAGTGTTCCAGTTCTCCACATCCTCACCAACATTTGTTACTTTCTGTTGTTTTCTTTTTAATATTAAATTTTTTTATTGATTTTAGAGAGAAGAAAGGGGGCAGGGAGAAAGAGAGAAACATCAATGTGTTGTTCCACTTATTTATGCATTCATTGGAGTCTTGTGTGTGTCCTGACCTTGCTCTAACCAACTGAGCTACCTGGCCAGTGTCTACTTTCTGATTTTTATTTTTTTTACAGTGGCCATCTTAAGAGTGTGGAGCAAGCATGTCAGACTCACAGCCCGTGGCTGCATGCCTCGTTTTAGGCTAAGCCCTCATCTTAGGCATTCGGCCCACCAGCCTCGAGTTTGACATGCTTGGTGTAGGATGATATCTCATTGTTATTTTGATTTGCATTATCATAATGATTTATTTTTTAAGTGATTATAGATCCACAGGAAGTAAAAATAGTACAGAGAGGTCTCATTGTACCCTTCACCCAGTTTCCCACAATGGTAACATCTTACATAACTGTAATAAAACATCAAAACCAGAAAAATAGCATTGGTGTAAATCACAGACCTACTCAGATTTCAGCAGTTTCACATGCACTCTAGTGGGTGTGTAGTTCTATGCAATTTTATCAGATGAGTAGATTTACATAATCACCACCACCATCAAGACACGGAGTTGTTTCATCAGCACAAGGATCCCTTGTGCTACCTCTTTTTTTTTTTTAATTGATTCTCGAGAGAAGGGAGAAGGAGAGAGAGGAGAAATATCCATCTGCTGCCTCCCATATGCGCCCCAACCAGGGATTGAACCTGCAATCTGGGTATGTGCCCAGATCTGGAGTAGAACATGAGACGACACTCCAACCAACTGAGCCACACGAGCAAGGGCTATACTACCTCTTTATGTTTACAAGCTTCTCCCATCCCTTTCCTTCAAGGCAACCACTAATCTCTTTGGCATCTTTATAATTTTGTCATTTTGAAAATGTTAAAAAAATGGAACCATACAATATGTAACTTTTTGACATTAGCTTTTTTCACTCAGCATAATTTTCTTGATATTTGTCCAAGTTGTTGCATAGATTTTCATTCCTTTTTGTTGCTGAGTAGCATCCCATAGTATGGCTGTACAATAGTTGGTTTATTCTTTAGAACTCCTTTAATCTTGCAAAACTGAAATTCTGTACCCATTACACATTCTCTCCTTCCCCTTAGGCCCTGGCAACCATCATTCTACCATGAATTTGACTAGGTATCTATATATATAAAATCCTAAGAGACTGCTGGACTGGTAGTTACGACACACACTGACCATCATGGGGCAGACATTCAACGCACAGGCTGATAAACAGACTGATGAATCTCAGAGGGAAGAAGGGGCGGGGGGGGGGGGAGAGTGGGAAGAGGTTAACCAAAGTTCTTATATGCATACTACAAGCCTGGTGCACGAATTCGTGCACCGGTGGGGTCCCTCGGCCTGGCCTGTGGAGATCGGGCTGAAACCGGCAGTCTGACATCCCCCAAGGGGATGAAATATACATAAAGTAATGAAATATAAATGAAATAATACAGTATTTGTCCTTTTGTCACTGGCTTCTTTTACTTAGCACAATGTCCTCAAGGTTCATGTATGTTGTAGCATCTATCAGAAGTTCCTTTTATTTATTTAAAAAAAAACATTTTTATATTATATGAGAGAGAGAGAGAGAAACATCAATGATAAGAGAGAATTATTGACCAGCTGCCTTCTGCATGCCCCTACTGAGGATCAATCCCGCAACCTGGGCATGTGCCCTTGACCGAAATCAAACGCGGGACTCTTCAGTCCACAGGCCGATGCTCTATCCACTGAGCCAAACCAGCTTGGGCAGAAGTTCCTTCCTTTTACAAGTTAAATAATATCCCATTGTATGTACATACAACATTTTGTTTATCCATTCATTTGCGATGGGCTTTTGGGTTGATTATATCTTTTGGCTGTGGTGAATAATAGTGCTATGAACACGTGTGTACAAATATATCTTAGAGGCCCTGCTTTCAAATCTTTTGGGTATACCCAGAAAGGGAATTGATTGATCATATGGTAATTCTATTTTTTATTTTTTTGAGGAACCACCATACTGTTTTCCATAGCAGCTACACCATTTTACCTAGAATGTACCTAGAGTGTACCTAGGGAGTGGTGGGCAATATACAGATCTTGTAACATAGAAACCCATACTTGAAATCTATGTGATCTTATTAACCAATGTCACCCCAAAAATTTAATTTAAAAAAGGGAAAAAAGAATGTATCTAGGAATTGTACCTAGGAGTAAAATTGTGGGATGTACCTGAAACTTTACTAAATTTTGCCAAATTGCTTTCCAAAATGAGTACTAACTTACAATCCCACCAGCAATGTAGGAGAATTTCCACAGTTCTATATCTTCTGCAGCACTTAGTCTTTTTTTTAAAAAAAAAAAATATATTTCTTTATTGATTTCAGAGAGAAAGGGATAAGGGGAGAGAGAGAAACATCAATGATGAGAATCATTGATTGGCTGCCTCCAGCAGGTCCCTTGCTGGGGATTGAGCCCACAACCCAGGCATGTGCCCTTGGCCGGAATGGAACCTGGGACTCTTCAATCCGCAGTCTAACACTCTATCCACTGAGCCAAACCAGCTAGGGAAGTACTTAGTCTTTTATCTTTTTTTTTTTTTAATCCTCACTGGAGAATATTTTTCCATTGATTTTTAGGGAAAGTGGAAGAGAAAGGGAAAGACAGAGAGAAACATCGATGTGAGAGAAACATATCGATTAGTTGCCTCCTGCATGAGCCCGACTAGGGCCCGGGCCTGGGAGGAGACTGGGATCAAACCTGGGACCCTTTGGTCCATAGGCCGAGGCTTTATCCACTGAGCCAAACCGGCTAAGGCTATATATATAATTTTTATTGATTTCAGAGAGGAAGGGAGAGAGAAGGGGAGAGGGAAGAGAGAGTTGGAGACATCAATGATGAGAGAGAATCATTGATTGATTGGCTGCCTCCTGCACCCACACTGGGGATCAAGCCAGCAACCCCATGGCATGTGCATGCCCCCACTGGGAATCCAACCGTGACTTTGTGGTTCATAGATTGTTGCTCAACCACTGAGCCATGCTGGCCAGGCCAGCAGCACTTAGTCTTAACAGACCTTAAAATTTTTGAAAATCTAATGGAAAGATTTCTTTAAAAAAAAAAAAAAGATTTACAAAGTCCCCTTCAGTTTACTTTATAAATATGAGCCTATTTGTTTTCAAATGGGATTTGACTGTAAGGGTAGAGACTCTTATTGAGGCAGGTCTGACAGTTGTGTAGAGTTGGCCATCAGAATTCCTTTGGAATGAAGATCTAAGGAGCCTCTTGGGGAAAAATTGTAAGAGGCAGTGAAATATGACTTGTAACTGTTAAGGGAGGGGTGTGAGGGTAGGAATAAATGTTGGGTTTCCTCCTACAAACAAATTGGCTGTGTGTCAAATGTGTCAATTATGTAAAATTCATCAATAAATCCTTTTAGGAACCTAAGGCAGTATGTTACAGCAAAAAGAGTATGAGATTTGGAATGAAACACAACTGTATCAGATTCCTGACTTGGTTTTATACCAGCCCTATGACTGTGTCTATTTTACTTAACATTTTAAACCTGTAATTTCTCTATCTGTAAAGAAAAAATGTGGATCAGGTGTCATCCTATTTGTCAAACTGAGTCTTAAAATCGAGGTAAATCACTTGGTATTTAGTAGATGTTGAGCAAATGTCATTTCCATACCTCGTTTTTTTGCCTTTTTGCTTAGTCCCCTGTAGATTTGGCCTTTGAAAAACTGATATTTTCTTTTCCCAACACCTTTCGAAGGAATTCTCAATCCTAGTCAATGGACTAAGAAAATGAGGTTTTGCTGTATCAATTTCCCAACCTGTTAGAAAATTGTATTAGGTATCTAGACCTAACAAGGCAATAGTAGCTATTATTTGCTTGGGTAAATTAATTTTGTACCATTCCCTTAGACTTAAAGGAGTTATTCTTCTTTTTCTGATTGAA
>NW_005879860.1:0-6699 GCF_000147115.1 Myotis lucifugus | reverse complement strand
TGCTCAGGAATTCACAGAGTCCTTCCTCACCCTTGGCGAGGCCCCCACCCCGCCCTCTGACCTCCCCCTGTCTCGGGGTGCCCCTCCTCTTTCCCTTTCATAGTGGGTTTCAGATCCTTCTCCTTCCCTCTGGGGGATCCCCTCAGACTTCTGTCTGTTTCAAGTCTTTCTCTTTCCACCCAGAGCCCTGCAGGGAGGCCAGCCCCCCCCCACGGTGGCCCTTTGGTCCCACACTCTGCCCCGGGGTCCCCTCTCACACTCCCCTTCCTGCCTGGCTTCCCTGAGTCCACCTGCTTCTCGCCCCCACTTTGTGACGTTTCCTTTGCTGCTGCTTGAGTCTCCCTTTGGGGGTCGAACGACCTTTTCACAGGGGTCGCCTAAGACCCTCGGAAAACACATATATAATTACATATTGTTTTTGTGATGAATCACTATGCTCTAATTGTGTTCAATTTGTAACAATGAAAATACATCCTGCATATCAGATATTTACACGATGATTCATAACAGTAGCAACATTACGGTTAAGAAGTAGCAACGAGAATAATTTTATGGTTGGGGGTCACCACCACATGAGGAACTGTATTAAAGGGTCGCGGCATGAGGAAGGTTGAGAACCACTGCCCTAACAGATCCTTTTCTTGCAGACGGTGAAAAAGCAATCTGGCTCCCGAGGTCCCCCCCTTACACCCCAGGGTCCAGATGGCGGCCAATGTGGGTGATCAGCGCGGCACCGACTGGTTAGTGGGCTAGAGGGACAGAGGCGGGGGGGGGGGGGGTGGCAAGAGGAGCGAGCCCCAGCGTCCTCCTCGGGGTAGGGCCTTGGACGGCACCCCTGGGGGGCAGGGCAGGGCTGGCCCCCTGGCCGCAGAGTGAGGGAGCCTGGGCTGCCTGTGGGGGCGTCAAGCCTTCGGTGCCCTCACTTGCCACAGTCCAGTGCTGGTTTGCAAGATCGCGATGCTTCGTTCAGTGAACCGAGTGGGGGCGACCTCCAGCACTTACTCAGCCGCTTATCTTCTTGCAAATTCCTTATTTTTTTCTAAAACTGTGATTATAACCTGCAGAGTGGAGTGTTGTCAGAAAGAATTCCTTATTTTTTCCAAAACAGTGTGGTTATAGCCTGCGGAGTGGGGTGGTGTCGGGCAGAATTCATTGTTCCTAGACCACTTAGACCTGCCAGGCACCAGGTCCCGTGTTCAGGTCTGCAGGTTGTAGTGCTTTGTTTGCTTTATATTTAACTGCTTGTGCACCAGGCCCTGCACAAGTCCGTTAGATAGGGAATCTCATTGACTCCACACAGAAAACCGACACAGAAACCGGGTGTCAGCACGTCCTAGATTGGGGGATTTAGGCTGCAGGGGCCAGGGAGAGGGACCTGTGATCCCACAGGGTGGGTGGTGGCCTTTCCCACCCCGCCCCCCCTCCCCACGCAGTCGGGACAGCAGCCGGCTCTGTGCTCTCCGCAGGTCCTCCCAGTACAGCATGGTGGCCGGGGCGGGCAGGGAGAACGGCATGGAGACGCCCATGCACGAGAACCCGGAGTGGGAGAAGGCCCGCCAGGCCCTGGCCAGCATCAGCAAGGCGGGCGCGGCCGGCAGCTCCAAGGCCAGCAGCAACGGGCCTGTGGCCGGCTCACAGGTGAGGAGGCCACGCGGCCTGGGCACCCTGGGGGGGGGGTCGCTGGGGGCGGGACAGCTTGGTACCCACCGAGCCCCAGTGCTCCCAGAGTGGGGGAGGCAAGGGCTGTTCGGAGAAGCGCCCAGGGTGCCAGTGTCCCTGTCCCTGAGGTGCCTGAGTCTGAGGGCAGAGGCGGTGGCTCTGGAGAGACGGCCCCAGTTCTGTCCCTGGGCAGTTACCCTGTTTCCTGGTTAAGGGGGCCGTGGCCCGTGGGCTCCTGCTGCCCAGGCTGACGGCGTGTGGGCCTCTCCCCACAGTATGTGTCTCAGGCGGAAGCCTCGGCGCTGCAGCAGCAGCAGTACTACCAGTGGTACCAGCAGTACAGCTACGCCTACCCCTACAGCTACTACTACCCCGTGGTGAGCGCACCCTCCCCGTCCCCGTCCCCGTCCCCATCCCCGTCCCCGTCCCCGTGGAACTCCGGGTCCCCACCCCGCTGCCCTCCCCATGCTCATTGCACAGGACCTCCATCTGCCCACAACTCGGCCACGCGGTCGCTGCGGCCACTGTGCTTCCTGTGTCCTCCCTCGCCCCCCAGAGGGCGCCTTTCTCTGAGAAGCTTTGTTATTGAAAGGCGTACGCCCTGCGCCCTGCCCTCCGCTCTGCTGCTCTCCTTGGCCTTTTCCTTACGGGTTACGAGTGTCTGCAGCCGCGTGTACTTTGAGTGCCAGCTTCACTCGGGCAGGGGTTGTCCAGGGTCCCACGTAGAGGAGCTGGCACACAGCAGTTACTGTGGAATAGGGAAAGGATTCTGAGAGCGAGCGCAAGTGGGATATAGGCTTGCTAGAGGTTTTAATTTTATTTAACACTTTCCTTAATGTGAGAGAATTTGGTGCATTTATGTGGTAGAGAGAGAAGCAGAGGGGTGAGTGATGAGGGGAGGGTCAGGACCGTTGGCTGCTGAGCAGCAGGAGGAGGGGAGCCAGCCTGCCACTCACCCTCCTCCCTGCCTGTGCAGAGCATGTACCAGGGCTACGGCTCCCCCTCCCAGTACGGGATGGCCGGCTCCTACGGCTCAGCCACACCCCAGCAGCCAGCAGCCCCCCAGCACCAAGGCACTCTGAACCAGGTAACGCCCAGCCCGTGTCTGTGTCAGGTTCTGGCTGGGGATGTAGTTTGTGAGTGTTGTTGAGCCACCCGCCTCCTGCCCAGCAAGTCCTGCTTTGAGAATGAAGAGGGCAGAGCAGAGGTTTTGAAACCAGGATGGGTTTGGGGCTTAGCAAGGCCAGGGCCTGGGCTGTTGGGGTGATGGTGGGGGCAGTCTGTAGTGTGGCAGCTTATCTGTGCGTTCCCCCTGCATGTGCACCTGTGCACAGCTGCACACATGACCTGGCCTTGCACTTACATGCACCTTGGCGGAGTGGTGGGGCTAGTGCAGGGAGGCGAGGGATCTGGGTTCGAATCCCAGCACCCCCTCTGGGGTGTGAGTACAGTTCTGTGACCTGCTGCTCAGCCAGCTCAGTGAGAATGGTGACTCGCTTATTACAGAGCTGCTAGGAGTGTGTAATCATGTGTGCGCCATGGCTGATACGGTACACGTGCTCAGACCATAACCACTATGGGGGGAGGCGGGGCGGGGAGGCTGCTGCCACTTACCAGCTGGGGCCATGGGAAAGGAGCGCCTGTCTGAGCCCATCTTCCCGCCTTCTCAGCCGTGGAAGGGTGGTTAGGAGACCCCGTTCCCCAGGGGAGGGTCATGGCCGGGCTGAAAGCTGAGTGATGTGACCTGAGTGTGAGAGCAGCCGGAGGTTCTGCTCCCACCCTCAGCGCCACTTCCTCCGACAGCCCCCCGTCCCCGGCATGGATGACGGCATGTCCTACCAGGCCCCTCCCCAGCAGCTGCCAGCAGCTCAGCCCCCTCAGCCCTCCAACCCCTCGCATGGGGCTCACGCTCTGAACAGCGGCCCCCAGCCTGGGACAACGCCAGCCACACAGCACAGCCAGGCGGGGCCCACCTCGGGCCAGGCCTACGGGCAGCACACCTACACCGAGCCGGCCAAGCCCAAGAAGGGCCAGCAGCTGTGGAACCGCATGAAGCGTAAGTGGGCAGCGCAGGGAAGCCAGGGCGCGCGCTGGACCTCAGCCTCTGCGGGGGCACGGGGTGCAGGGATTGTCCGAAGGCCTCGGGGGGCTGCCTGGAGCTGGGCCTGCCGTTCCCGGGGGCTGGGGTAGGCCTAACTCCAGCTTTCGCTGCTCCCCCACCCCCAGCGGCCCCCGGCACTGGTGGTCTCAAGTTCAACATTCAGAAGCGGCCCTTCGCTGTCACCAACCAGAACTTCAGCTCCGCCTCGGAGGGCCAGCACAGCGGCTTCGGCCCCCAGCCCAACCCCGAGAAGGCCCAGAACCACAGGTGATGGCCCTTGCCTGGTACTCGGCATCCGAGGGCGCCAGGCAGGCCCTGCTGCTTCAGAGGGCGGTGGCTCCCTCGGGGTTGCTGTGAGCGTTAAACGGAGGGAAAGAAACGCTGGAGTCGGGCCTGCCTGTGCGTCAGCTCACGGAGCGGCGGTGGTGACAGGCTTTGCCGGAGTGGGTGCTCCCAGCTGAGTGCCCACTTCCGCCCTTGTGCAGGGGGAGCCTGTCCGGGAAGCCAGACGACTGGCCGCAGGACATGAAGGAGTATGTGGAGCGCTGCTTCACGGCCTGCGAGTCGGAAGAGGACAAGGACCGCACGGAGAAGCTGCTCAAGGAGGTGCTGCAGGCCCGGCTCCAGGATGGCTCGGCCTATACCATCGACTGGAGCCGGGAGCCTCTGCCTGGGTGAGTCCAGCCTGGAGACGAGGCCAGGGCTGCCTGGGTGCTGGGTGGGGCCCGGGGTGGAGCCGAGGCCCGTGGAGGCAGGTGGGTGAATCACCAGGGTGGAGCGTCCCTGGGCAGATGGCCGGTTGGGTGGGAGGCGTGGGTTGGTGATGTCCTGCTCTGTCCTCAGGCTGACGCGGGACACGGTGGCAGAGAGCCCCAAGAAGAAGCGGTGGGAGGCCCCCAGCAGCCTTCACCCTCCCAGGGGGGCAGGCGCCACGACCAGGGGCGGGGGTGCCCAGTCACAGCGCGGGACGCCAGGGGCTGGGGGTGCTGGCCGAGCGCGGGGCAGCTTTGCCAAGTTCGGCAACCGCAATGTCTTCATGAAGGACCACAGCTCCTCCTCCAGCACAGAATCCCGTTCCCGCTCCTCCTCCCGGTCCCCGACCCGCCACTTCCGCCGCAGGTGGGTGCAGGCTCCAGGCGGGGTGGGCCTGCGGGGGAGCCAGCTCGGGCCTCACCTTCCTGCTTCTTCCACACAGTGACTCGCACTCGGACTCGGACAGTTCCTACTCAGGGAATGAGTGCCAACCTGTGGGCCGCAGGAACCCGCCCCCCAAAGGCCGAGGAGGTCGGGGGGCCCACATGGATCGGGGCCGAGGCAGGGCGCAGCGAGGGAAGAGGTGAGTGAGCCTTTGAGTGGGTGACCAGGGAGGGAGCTGTGCCCTTGGACCGCGTAGCAGAGGCCTGGTGGTGCTCGATGCCTGTCTGCTTCACCGGCCCTCCCCCCCTCCCCCTCCCCCCAAGGCATGATCTAGCGCCCACCAAGCGCAACCGCAAGAGGATGGCGGCGCTGGAGTGTGAGGACCCCGAGCGCGAGCTGAAGAAGCAGAAGCGGGCAGCCCGCTTCCAGCACGGACATTCCCGCCGCCTGCGTCTCGAGCCCCTGGTGCTGCAGGTGGGCGGCCTGGAGAGCAGCGGGGGCGACCCCGACTGGCAGGAGCTGCAGATCGTGGGCACCTGCCCTGACATCACCAAGCACTACCTGCGTCTCACCTGTGCCCCCGACCCGTCCACGGTGCGCCCTGTGGCGGTAAGTGCTGGGAAGGGCAGGGCCTGGCTGGCCGGGTGGGCACTCGGAGGGTGACCTGAGCACAGCTTGTGCCCCTGAGCCCTGAGTCCCAAGCACACGGCCTTGTCGGGGGACTTGCCAGGCCTCCGGGCCTCCGGGTCCTACTCGAGATGGGACAAAGGACCCCAGTCCTCACAGGCCCAGGAACAAGGCCGTGAGTGTTCGTGTCCCGGGTGCGCGCAGGCCGGGCGCTGACGTGGGACTGGGCCCAGGAGCTCTCCCGCGGTCTGTGGGTTCTTCCTCACGCGTGGCCACTAGGCGGGTTTGATGCTGCAGCCTTCATTTCAGACACCGAGTTAGCGGGGCTTAACGGGGTTTGGAGTGTCCCTGCTCTGCCTGCCTGTCACTGAGCTCCATGTGTGGCCTTCCAGGTCTTGAAGAAATCACTGTGCATGGTCAAGTCCCAGTGGAAAGAGAAGCAGGACTATGCCTTCGCCTGCGAGCAGATGAAGTCCATCCGGCAGGACCTGACGGTGAGGGGCTGGGGCCGGGTGACGGGCTGGGGGTGGGGGGTGCGTCCCGCCCTGCTCTGGCCTGACTCCTCTCCTTGCTGCCCCAGGTGCAAGGCGTGCGCACCGAATTCACCGTGGAGGTGTACGAGACGCACGCCCGCATCGCCTTGGAGAAGGTGAGTGGGCTGCCGGGCTGCTCCCGGGCTCCTCCCGGGCTTTCTCCCCAGCCTCACTCTGCTCCTCCTCGCCCTGCCCGCCCACCAGGGCGACCACGAGGAGTTCAACCAGTGCCAGACGCAGCTCAAGTCACTGTATGCGGAGAGCCTGCCCGGCAACGTGGGTGAGTTCACCGCCTACCGCATCCTCTACTACATCTTCACCAACAACTCGGGAGACATCACCACGGAGCTGGCCTACCTGACGCGGGAGCTGAAGACGGACCCTTGTGTGGCCCATGCCTTGGCGCTGAGGGCAGCCTGGGCTCTGGGCAACTACCACCGCTTCTTCCGGCTCTACAGCCACGCGCCCTGTATGTCTGGCTACCTCATAGACAAGTTTGTGGACCGGGAGCGCAAAGCCGCCCTCAAGGCCATGATCAAAACGTATGTTCAGTTGAGCTCCCCCACGTCCCCCCTACTTCCCCTCCATTCCTGGCGAGCAGGGCTCTAGCTCCAGTCCCGGTCTGTTCTGGCCCCTTCTCCT
>NW_005879859.1:0-6699 GCF_000147115.1 Myotis lucifugus | reverse complement strand
CAATTTCTGCGGTATATTAAGGGCAATTCTACATGTTTGAAAGAACTTTCTTCAGAAAAACGCCAAGTCACTTAGCCAGAAATGTTACATTATCAGAAATCTTGTCATTTCACAGTTTTATACCTCTCATCTTAGTGTTTGAACAGGGCCTTAACGAATGTATGGCTGTATTTACTTTTATTTCAAGGGTTTTCACACGTTTCTAATAATTTCCATGTACAATCATTGTGTATTTTAAGCGTTCTTCCAACACGAGACAGTTTTCTTAGATATATATACATGAATCTTCAGGATTCAAACTGTTTCATTCAAAATACTCTAGCCAATTCAGCCAAAATAGTAAATGTGAACAGTATTCTCTTTATTTAAAGGCTTCATACACAATTTCTGCTGTATATTAAGGACAATTCTACATGTTTGAAAGAACTTTCTTCAGAAAAACGCCAAGTCACTTAGCCAGAATTGTTACATTATCAGTAATCTTGTCATTTCACAGCATTATACCTCTAATCTAAGTGATTAAACTGGGCCTTAATGAAAGTATGTCAGTTTTTACTTTAATGTAAGGGTTTTCACACGTTTCTAATCATTTCCATGTACAATCATTGTGTATTTTAAGAGTTCTTCCAACATGAGACACTTTTCTTAGATATATATACATGAATCTTCAGGATTGAAACTGTTTCATTCACAAACTCTAGGCAATTCAACCAAAATAGTAAATGTGAACAGCATTCTCTTATTTAAAGGCTTCATACACAATTTCTGCGGTATATTAAGGGCAATTCTACATGTTTGAAAGAACTTTCTTCAGAAAAACGCCAAGTCACTTAGCCAGATTTGTTACATTATCAGAAATCTTGTTATTTCACAGTTTTATACCTCTCATCTCAGTGTTTGAACAGGGCCTTAACGAAAGTATGGCTGTATTTACTTGTATTTCAAGGGTTTTCACACGTTTCTAATAATTTCCATGTACAATCATTGTGTATTTTAAGAGTTCTTCCAACATGAGACAGTTTTCTTAGATATATATACATGAATCTTCAGGATTCAAACTGTTTCATTCAAAATACTCCAGCCAATTCAGCCAAAATAGTAAATATGAACATTATTCTCTTTATTTAAAGGCTTCATACACAAATTATGAGCTCTATAAATGGCAATTCTACATGTTTGAAAGAACTTTCTTCAGAAAAACGCCAAGTCACCTAGCCAGAATTGTTAAATTATCAGTAATCTTGTCATTTCACAGCTTTATGCCTCTAATCTAAGTGTTTAAACAGGGCCTTAATGAAAGTATGTCTGTATTTACTTGTAATGTAAGGGTTTTCACACGTTTCTAATCATTTCCATCTACAATCATTGTGTATTTTAAGAGTTCTTCCAACATGAGACACTTTTCTTAGATATATATACATGAATCTTCAGGATTCAAACTGTTTCATTCACAAACTCTAGCCAATTCAACCAAAATAGTAAATGTGAACAGTATTCTCTTTATTTAAAGGCTTCATACACAATTTCTGCGGTATATTAAGGGCAATTTACATATTTGAAAGAACTTTCTTCAGAAAAACGCCAAGTCAGGTAGCCAGAATTGTTACATTATCAGTAATCTTGTCATTTCACAGCTTTATACCTATAATCTCAGTGTTTGAACAGGGCCTTAATGAAAGTATGACTGAATTTACTTGTATTTCAAGGGTTTTCACACGTTTCTAATCATTTCCATGTACAATCATTGTGTATTTTAAGAGTTCTTCCAACATGAGACACTTTTCTTAGATATATATACGTGAATCTTCAGGATTCAAACTGTTTCATTCAAAATACTCTAGCCAATTCAGCCAAAATAGTAAATGTGAACAGTTTTCTCTTGATTTAAAGGCTTCATACACAAATTCTGAGCTCTATAAATGGCAATTCTACATGTTTGAAAGAACATTCTTCAGAAAAAAGCCAGTCAGGTAGCCAGTATTGTTACATTATTAGTAATCTTGTCATTTCACTGCTTTATACCTCTAATCTCAGTGTTTGAACAGGGCCTGAAGGAAAGTATGCCTGTATTTACTTGTAATTTAAGGGTTTTCACACGTTTCTAATAATTTCCATGTAAAATCATGGTGTATTTTAAGAGTTCTTCCAACATGAGACACTTTTCTTAGGTATATATACATGAATCTTGATGATTCAAACTGTTTCATTCACAAACTCTTGCCATTTCAAACAAAATAGTAAATGTGAACAGTATTCTATTTATTTAAAGGCTTCATACACAATTTCTGCGGTATATTAAGGGCAATTCTACATGTTTGAAAGAACTTTCTTCAGAAAATCGCCATGTCACTTAGCCAGAATTGTTACATTATCAGAAATCTTGTTATTTCACAGTTTTATACCTCTCGTCTCAGTGTTTGAACAGGGCCTTAACGAAAGTATGGCTGTATTTACTTGTATTTCAAGGGTTTTCACACGTTTCTAATAATTTCCATGTACAATCATTGTGTATTTTAAGAGTTCTTCCAACATGAGACAGTTTTCTTAGATATATATACATGAATCTTCAGGATTCAAACTGTTTCATTCAAAATACTCCAGCCAATTCAGCCAAAATAGTAAATATGAACATTATTCTCTTTATTTAAGGCTTCATACACAAATTCTGAGCTCTATACATGGCAATTCTACATGTTTGAAAGAACTTTCTTCAGAAAAACGCCAAGTCACTTAGCCAGAATTGTTAAATTATCAGTAATCTTGTCATTTCACAGCTTTATGCCTCTAATCTAAGTGTTTAAACAGGGCCTTAATGAAAGTATGTCTGTATTTACTGGTAATGTAAGGGTTTTCACACGTTTCTTATCATTTCCCATGTACAATCATTGTGTATTTTAAGAGTTCTTCCAACATGAGACAGTTTTCTTAGATATATATAAATGAATCTTCAGGATTGAAACTGTTTCATTCACAAACTCTAGCCAATTCAACCAAAATAGTAAATGTGAACAGTATTCTCTTTATTTAAAGGCTTCATACACAATTTCTGCGGTATATTAAGGGCAATTCTACATGTTTGAAAGAACTTTCTTCAGAAAAACGCCAAGTCACTTAGCCAGAATTGTTACATTATCAGTAATCTTGTCATTTCACAGCTTTATACCTATAATCTCAGTGTTTGAACAGGGCCTTAACGAAAATATGCCTGTATTTACTTGTATTTTATAGATTTTCACACGTTTCTAATCATTTCTATGTAAAATCATGGTGTATTTTAAGAGTTCTTCCAACATGAGACACTTTTCTTAGATATATATACATTTTCAGTAATCTTGTCATTTCACAGCTTTATACCTCTAATCTAAGTGTTTAAACAGGGCCTTAATGAAAGTATGTCTGTATTTACTTGTAATGTAAGGGTTTTCACACGTTTCTTATCATTTCCATGTACAATCATTGTGTATTTTAAGAGTTCTTCCCACATGAGACACTTTTCTTAGATATATATACATGAATCTTGAGGATTCAAACTGTTTCATTCACAAACTCTAGCCAATTCAACCAAAATAGTAAATGTGAACAGTATGCTCTTTATTTAAAGGCTTCATACACAATTTCTGCGGTATATTAAGGGCAATTCTACAAGTTTGAAAGAACTTTCTTCAGAAAAACGCCAAGTCAGCTAGTCAGAATTGTTACATTATCAGTAATCTTGTCATTTCACAGCTTTATACCTATAATCTCAGTGTTTGAACAGGGCCTTAACGAAAGTATGGCTGTATTTACTTGTATTTCAAAGGTTTTCACACGTTTCTAATCATTTCCATGTACAATCATTGTGTATTTTAAGAGTTCTTCCAACACGAGACAGTTTTCTTAGATATATATACATGAATCTTCAGGATTCAAACTGTTTCATTCAAAATACTCTAGCCAATTCAGCCAAAATTGTAAATGTGAACAGTTTTCTCTTGATTTAAAGGCTTCATACACAAATTCTGAGCTCTATAAATGGCAATTCTACATGTTTGAAAGAACATTCTTCAGAAAAAAGCCAAGTCAGGTAGCCAGTATTGTTACATTATCAGTAATCTTGTCATTTCACTGCTTTATACCTCTAATCTCAGTGTTTGAACAGGGCCGTAACGAAAGTATGCTTGTATTTACTTGTAATTTAAGGGTTTTCACACGTTTCTAATCATTTCCATGTATAATCATTGTGTATTTTAAGAGTTCTTCCAACATGAGACACTTTTCTTAGATATATATACATGAATCTTCAGGATTCAAACTGTTTCATTCAAAATACTCTAGCCAATTCAGCCAAAATAGTAAATGTGAACAGTTTTCTCTTGATTTAAAGGCTTCATACACAATTTCTGAGGTATATTAAGGGCAATTCTACATGTTTGAAAGAACTTTCTTCAGAAAAACGCCAAATCAGGTAGCCAGAATTGTTACATTATCAGTAATCTTGTCATTTCACAGCTTTATACCTATAATCTCAGTGTTTTAACAGGGCCTTAACGAAAGTATGGCTGTATTTACTTGTATTTCAAGGGTTTTCACACGTTTCTAATCATTTCCATGTACAATCATTGTGTCTTTTAAGAGTTCTTCTAACATGAGACACTTTTCTTAGATATATATACATGAATCTTCAGGATTCAAACTGTTTCATTCAAAATACTCTAGCCAATTCAGCCAAAATAATAAATGTGAACAGTTTTCTCTTGATTTAAAGGCTTCATACACAAATTCTGAGCTCTATAAATGGCAATTCTACATGTTTGAAAGAACATTCTTCAGAAAAAAGCCAAGTCAGGTCGCCAGTATTGTTACATTATCAGTAATCTTGTCATTTCACTGCTTTATACCTCTAATCTCAGTGTTTGAACAGGGCCTTAACGAAAGTATGCCTGTATTTACTTGTAATTTAAGGGTTTTCACAGGTTTCTAATCATTTCCATGTAAAATCATGGTGTATTTTAAGAGTTCTTCCAACATGAGACACTTTTCTTAGATATATATACATGAATCTTGAGGATTCAAACTGTTTCATTCACAAACTCCAGCCAATTCAACCAAAATAGTAAATGTGAACAGTATTCTCTTTATTTAAAGGCTTCATACACAATTTCTGCGGTATATTAAGGGCAATTCTACATGTTTGAAAGAACTTTCTTCAGAAAAACGCCAAGTCAGGTAGCCAGAATTGTTACATTATCATTAATCTTGTCATTTCACAGCTTTATACCTATAATCTCAGTGTTTGAACAGGGACTTAACAAAAGTATGGCTGTATTTACTTGTATTTCAAGGGTTTTCACACGTTTCTAATCATTCCCATGTACAATCATTGTGTATATTAAGAGTTCTTCCAATATGAGACACTTTTCTTAGATATATATACATGAATCTTCAGGATTGAAACTGTTTCATTCACAAACTATAGCCAATTCAGCCAAAATAGTAAATGTGAACAGTTTTCTCTTGATTTAAAGGCTTCATACACAAATTCTGAGCTCTATAAATGGCAATTCTACATGTTTGAAAGAACATTCTTCAGAAAAAAGGCAAGTCAGGTAGCCAGGATTGTTACATTATCAGTAATCTTGTCATTTCACTGTTTATACATCTAATCTCAGTGTTTGAACAGGGCCTTAACGAAAGTATGCCTGTATTTACTTGTAATTTAAGGGTTTTCACACGTTTCTAATCATTTCCATGTAAAATCATGGTGTATTTTAAGAGTTCTTCCAACATGAGACACTTTTCTTAGATATATATACATCAATCTTGAGGATTCAAACTGTTTCATTCACAAACTCTAGCCAATTCAACCAAAATAGTAAATGTGAACAGTATTCTCTTTATTTAAAGGCTTCATACACAATTTCTGCGGTATATTAAGGGCAATTCTACATGTTTGAAAGAACTTTCTTCAGAAAAACGCCAAGTCAGGTAGCCAGAATTGTTACATTATCAGTAATCTTGTCATTTCACAGCTTTATACCTATAATCTCAGTGTTTGAACAGGGCCCTTAACGAAAGTATGGCTGTATTTACTTGTATTTCAAGGGTTTTCACACGTTTCTAATCATTTCCATGTACAATCATTATGAATTTTAAGAGTTCTTCCAACATGAGGCAGTTTTCTTACATATATATACATGATTCTTCAGGATTGAAACTGTTTCATTCAAAAACTGTAGCCAATTCAGCCAAAATAGTAAATCTGAACAGTAATCTCTTTATTTAAAGGCTTCACACACAATTTCTGAGGTATATAAATGGCAATTCTACATATTTGAAAGAACTTTCTTCAGAAAAACGTCAAGTCAGTTAGCCAGAATTGTTACATTATCAGTAATCTTGTCATTTCACACTTTTATACCTCACACCTCAGTGTTTGAACAGGGCCTTAACGAAAGTATGGCTGTATTTACTTGTATTTCAAAGGTTTTCACACGTTTCTAATCATTTCCATGTACAATCATTGTGTATTTTAAGAGTTCTTCCAACACGAGACAGTTTTCATAGATATATATACATGAATCTTCAGGATTCAAACTGTTTCATTCAAAATACTCTAGCCAATTCAGCCAAAATAGTAAATGTGAACAGTATTCTCTTTATTTAATGGCTTCATACACAATTTGCTGCGGTATATTAAGGACAATTCTACATGTTGAAAGA
>NW_005879858.1:0-6701 GCF_000147115.1 Myotis lucifugus | reverse complement strand
TTAATACTCTTAACAATAAACTTTTTAAAAACAACAACACTTTATCTTCAAGGTGAGTAGGGAATGCACCAGAATAACTCATAGAGAGTGGGATCACTTGTGGCTCAAAGGTCCCCCAGCGCAATCTATCTGCTGAGCATTCCCTCTGCCTGCAGAGGAGGAAAGCTTTGGAAATTGCAGTTGTTGAGTCCCTCTAAAGCCCTGCATCAGAATCAAACCAGGAGCATGCAGGGCACATCCATCTCCCAAGAGTTCTGAGCCACAAGTTTTTAGCCTCGGATCTCCAAGGCCTTCTGAGCGCAGAAAATGCCCTGGCCCAGGGCCTCCTTCTGTCTCAAGGTCAGTGGAGCTGGAGTGAAGGGAGACGGAAGGGAGAGGGGTGAGGGAGCATACAAGGAAGCACTTTCTTGCCCGTTACCAGAGGTTGTTTTGATTCTTTTGAATTGATAGTTCACAGAATTATATATTTTTTCTTTTCTGTAACTCCAGTATATATGTTCATTGCAATTAAATAAGATTTTGCAGTCCATTACCTTATAATGGATGTAGCCTTTGGGTATTTTTGAAAACTAAAAGAAAAAAGAGCAAGTAAATATGTTGATTAATGCATCTATGAGGATCTTCATACTATCTTTTAAACAGACTAATGAACATTTTGAAGCAAAATAATAACATGAAAATAAGTATACTATGTCTTTGTAATGATAAACCTGTTTTTCGAAACAACCACCAATGAGTGAATAGTCAAACCCATTCCAAAGCTGAAGACAGTGAGACAGGAAGAGACCAACTCGCTGTCACACACAAGTTGGTAGGAGCAGCAGCTGCTATCAAAAACTGCTGGCTCAGCCAGGTGACCGGGATTACCAGGATATTTGTCAAAAGTGTCAAAGTCGTAGCCAATTTGCTATAAAAAGGAATGGCTTTATTTCTTTTTACCAGTCTATACCTTCCTCCAGAGGCGTGCCTTCCTGATTCCGGCTGCTTTTCAAGCCCTCTGTTAGGGCAGGGAAAGGCAGGCGAAGCTTGCTTGCTTGTCTTCCTGCCTCCCGGCTCAGGGACAGTTTAAGGCCTTCCACCAGATCCCACCCCACCTCCATGTTTCTCCTATTTCTGGGTTAACTCACAACTAGAATTGGAGCTGAAGAGGAGTATGGCAGCCAGCATCTGAGATCCTCACTTCCTGGTCTTCGGCCTCCCACTCTGAGAAATGGCTGAGTTCAAATTTCAAATGATGGACTAAGAAACAGAAGCATGGCGAAAATGAGACTTAATAACACTCTCGAAAGAGCTATTTATTTAGACCCTCCTCCAGTTCCTCATTGGCTGAGTACTATTTCATCACCTATTTCCTAATAGGTCGCCTAGGTCTTATTGTCTCCCATTGGGTTATTTTTTAAAAATGGGCTGGGGCCTTCTCTAGTCGCCTCCAGAATCTTCCTAGGACATGAACTGAACATCAGCCACATGTACAGCTCTCATCCTCTCTCCCCACCCTCACATCCTGTTTGCTCTGGGGAAATTCAGCAGCAGCCTCCTGGCCACATGCTGTTTCTTTTTCTATGAAGATAAATCAGAGGCGTATTTCTTACAACTGAATCATAGAACATTCTGTCGTGATAGTGTGTCATTTCAGAGGTTAGATCAGAAAGGCATTGTGGCTTCCACCTTGCTTTTGTTGTTTTTTATTTCTTGTTTTGGAGGACTCAGTAGCTGTGTCGTGAGGGCATTCAACCAGCTGCATAGAGAAGGCCACATGGAGATGACTGAGCCATGTGAGTGAGCACCTTGGAAGTGACCACCTTGGGAGCGACTCTCCAGGCCCAGTCAAGCCATCGGATTGCTGCAGCCTGGTGACATCTGGCTCAGAGATCCTGAGCCAGAACTACCCAGCCCAAGCCACTCCAGAATTCCACACCCACAGAAACTGTGAAGTTTAATAAGTGATTATTGTTGTTTTGAGCCACTAAGTCTGGGGGTGATTTGTTACATTGCAATGGGTAACTAATGCAGGAAGTTAATATATAACCCCTCCAGAGGGGCATTTATACTTTAACCAGAGTCTTTTACTAAAGGAAAAAAAATGGTGAAATGACAGCCCCTCCATCACCAGGCAGCCCCTCCCCTGCTCTGCCTTCCCAGTGAGCCTGTCCTTCTTTCTCTTGTGGGAAAATAAAAGGTAGGGATTTGGGTATCAGGTTACATTTTCCCCCTCAGGCCTGGGCAGAGAGATTCTTGATTGTAACCTAGTGTTCTCCCCTCATCCTGGTTTCAAGAAAACCAGAGAGCTAATGGGCATATAACGAATCTGATTATTGTAGCTCCAACCCTGGCTCTACATTGAGCCCTCAGTGCAGTATCTCTGGGCCTCAGTTGTTTAATAGTAAAAGGAGGGACAGCTAACATAGGGTTAGTGCTTACTATATACCAAAAACCATCCTTAAATACTTCTATGTTTTATTTAATCCTTACAACAATCTTATAAGGTAATACCATTTTGCTCATTTCCCTGTAAGGAAACTGAAACACAACAGAGGTCAAATGACTTGCCCAAGATCAAACAGTAAGTACTGGAGTCAGAATTTGAATCCAGGTCCTATGATCTCCAAGCCCATGTTCTGAGCCCAAACAGTTAGGATTCCGTGCTGTGAGAAGCTGCTCCTAAACCACCACCCACCTTAGCCAGGTGTGCTGGGGCCATAGAGCCATCTTAGGTCTCACCTGTCCTGGCCACAAGTCTCACCTCCTCCTCCATCAGCTCGCTGCTCTCTTGAAGTTTCTATTTTCACATTGACTCGAACTCATTAGGATCTATACAAAATAATTCCTGGTTAAAATGTAAACATGTTATCTGGGAAATGCACAACAACCTTTTGTCATCAACCCCGGCCTAGTAGCAAACAACAGGGCCCAAAAGGAGTAGGAAACAGGGCAGATACATCTGAATCTGGCTGGAATTTGGAAAAGACCTAAACATGTAGTATTTCTGGGTGTTGGAAGGCCACCTGGGCAGTGGAGGAGTGTGAAGTAGGTGAGCAGAGAGTACCACCCCTGCACACACACACACACTCACACCCCAGACACCGAGAGAAAATGTTAACTTCAATTATCCAGAAGTGTGCAATCAGAAAACCCAGAAATACACTTTTTAATTTAAGCATATACATAATTTAGTGTCATTCTGAACAATATAATTTTATCATAAATTACTTATAATGAAGGTGAGGTACAGCAAAATCATTTATATTGAAAACATTATGTTAATGAAATAAGCCAGATACAAAATGCCAAATATTATATGATTCCACTTACTTGAAGTATTTAGAATAGTTCAATTTATAGAGCTAGAAAGTAAAAGGGTAGTTACCAGGATCTGGGCCAGGGGGGAATGGGTGTTTAATGTGTGCATAATTTCAGTTTGGGAAGATGAATGTGTTTCATGCCACTGAATTGTACATTTAAAAATAGGTAAAATGGTAAGTTTGAATTTATGTACATTTTACCATGACTTTTTTTTTTTATCCTTTCTGTTTCCAGAGCTCTAAAGTCTATGTCTGGTCTTACATTGTCTCTTTTGCATCAGTTACTAACCCCTTCACATTTTCCCTCCAAAGTGTCTGTTTTATGTTTGATGTTTCTTCATTGTCTCAAGCCTTCATCATCTCTCATCAAGTCTATTGAAATGAATCCTTAAGTGGCCTCTCTGACTTCTGCTCTTCCCATCTAATCCATCTTACAACACTGCTTTCTAGGTCATCTCAGTGTTTAATACTTTCAGTGTCTCTCATTTTTGCCTCTAGAAGAAGCTTAAAATATATTAAAACAGTCTTATCTCCTGTTCAGAGGGAAACTCAGTACTAGATGTAGTGGTGGACACATGTTTTTAACGTGCATTATTTCACTTTTTTTCTTAAATATATTTTATTGATTTTTTACAGAGAGGAAGGGAGAGGGACAGAGAGTTAGAAACATCGATGAGAGAGAAACATCGACCAGCTGCCTCCTGCACATCTCCCACTGGGGATGTGCCCGCAACCCAGGTACATGCCCTTGACCGGAATCGAACCTGGGACCTTTCAGTCCGCGGCCGACGCTCTATCCACTGAGCCAAACCGGTTTTGGCTATTTCACTTTTTGATTGTGATTGTGAAATATAGCATACATCCAGAGCAGAACATGAACTTTTGAGTGGGGCTTAAAAAAAACAATCAGCCAGAACCGGTTTGGCTCAGTGGATAGAGCGTCGGGCCTGTTGGACCTCAAGTGGACTCAAGGGTCCCGGGTTCGATTCCGGTCAAGGGCATGTACCTTGGTTGCGGGCACATCCCCAGTGGGGGGCGTGCAGGAGGCAGCTGATCAGTGTTTCTCTCTCATTGATGTTTCTGGCTCTCTGTCCCTCTCCCTTCCTCTCTGTAAAAAATCAATAAAATATATTAAAAAAAAAAAACAATCATAGGAGACCACTTGTGCAACCAGGTTAAGTTAGAACATTGCCAGTTAGTACTTTAGAGCTGACTTAATCCACTCCTGACTGGAAGGAAGGTGTGGGTTGACCTACAGGGTGGGCAATGGCAGAAAACCCTCAGAAGAGGAAAATACAGAGACAAACGTCTCTTCCTTTATCATTTAACCCAAGCATGGGAGGCAGCACCTTCTAGAACAGGGGTGGGCAACCTTTTTGTGAGTGCGTGCCAAAACCAGCAAAATCTCTGACTCAAAATTCTTCTGCGTGCCAAGCCTAATTCTTTGAGAACATGTTACACCTACTTGATATCTCTTAAGGTGTACGTATGTGAAGAACCTTGAAGAAATAATAAAATTCATTTGAGCGACAAAAACACAGTATATGATGATGAAAAAGATATTTATTTTTTAATGTATACATGTACACTGATAGTCCGACAGAAAACTTTATGACTCCGTTTGATATTATCAGTGGGACTTTTGCTGCTGCATCACTAATGACAGAGATTTTACATCAGGTCTATATTTCGTGACCTTCAGAGATATGCACGAGCTACTACTTTCATCTGTCAGGCTACTCCTATTACGAGACTTAACAAAATTCATCACTGAGAACAAAGATTCACAAGCATATGTGGATGAAACCAAAACACTGTTCAGATCTAGGAAGGCAGGGAGAGTTAAGGCAGAGGCATAGAAATTGCTCTTCCCCTCACGTCAATCCATGTCTATGGTCTTTAAGATAACTTGTTATGTAAAATTATTTATTTATCTAAGATGCACCTACACTGAATTTATCTGAAAAATAAAAAAGTCGATATTAAGAAAAAAATTGTAAATGGAAGATTATAAGAGAGGGTTTCGAGTGCCAGCAAAAGTTACTGGCGTGCCATGTTTGGCACACGTGCCAGGGGTTGCCCACCCCTGTTCTAGAAGGATCAGAGTGATGCATATACACAACTCTTTTTTTTTTTTATCTCCTCAGGAATTATGGCATATAAATCAGCACAACACTAAACATAGCAAAAATGGATCTGGTAGGGAATCCAGAGTTAGGAAGATGAATATATCCTGCTCCTGCCCTGGAGAAGACAGACACAGATGCAGATCAGTGCAATGTGCAGCACAAAAGGGCTTGGAAACGGAAGGAAATAAAAGTAACCAAACTATGAAACAAAGCAAGAAGCAAGTGGTAGTGGGATCTTTGTTCATCCTTTAGTCCAAAATGCCCATTTGAGCTGAGAAAGTTCTTGGGAACCAAATGACCTGAAGGAAAAAACCAACTCCACTTCTTCATTGCCAGAGTCTGTGGAGCACCTTAGAGCGAAATTACCAGTGGAAGTTTTGGAATCCCCTTCTCCAGAGATCTTTTGATTGACTCTGAAGGCTTATGCAGTCAATGGGCTGCCAAGTTTGTTAAAGCAACTGGGTGTGCGCCAGACTGCCACTTCATTTTGTGCTGTGTAGACACAGTCCTAAGCATGTGAAGCTCCCATTAAGCACTTAACGTTATTTTTGGACTTGTCCAATCTCCCTTACTACTGGGTTTATAAGTTCCTTGAGGGCAGTGCATCATACAGGGTTTGAGAGACAAACACTGTTCCCCTTAAGCTGGTTTAAACAGGAAAAAAAAAAGAAAAATGTTAACTTTAGTTATCTTCAGGGCTGTGGACCCACCTAGGCTTGGCGGTGGCTCCACAGCCCTGAATGTAAGCCAGATACAGGCCCAAGTTGACATCACCACCATGGGCACAAGACTCAGAAAAAGTGGAGAAGGGCTGTTAGAGGAAGGAGTGGATACGGGGCAAGCCAAAACAGCAAACAGCCTTTTAACAGATGCTCCACAGAGTTTTAATAATTTCAGCCAAATGAAGATACCTAATACAGTTACAAAAAATATACACATTTATTTTAAGTTTTTTTTTCACACATACCTAAAAGTATCAAGTTGCTAATGAAATAAAACCAGTAAAAGAATTAACATTTTCATTGTGGTTATCTAACCCTTAATTAACCTCTTAGAGGCTTAATTAAATCTGTCTTGTATTGTTGTTGTTTTTCTTTTTTGGTGTTTATCTCACAGACCACTGAAATTTTATGTCTTCCTACAATTGAAAGATAGAAATCAAAGAATGTTTTGGTATTGCTCTCCAGAAAAAAATGCAAAGCTTATTAAGAATACACATTCTTGCCTGGCCAGTGTTGCCCAGTGGTTGAGCATTGACCCATGAACCAGG
>NW_005879857.1:0-6702 GCF_000147115.1 Myotis lucifugus | reverse complement strand
AACTTTGATTTCTTTCTTCCTTTTTGTGGATAGAAAATTATTACAGTTTAGTGGTTAAGAATGTGTACTTCAATCCAGACTTCTCTGGGTTGAATGACAGTTTTGAAATTTTCTAGCTCTGTGACCTTATCCAGGTTACTTTCTGTGTCCCATATTCTGCATTTATAAAATAGGGATACTTGGTTTGATTTGGGGACTAAATGAGTTTTTATATCTACATATCTGTAAATTGATTTCAGAGAGGAACCGAGAGGGAAGAGTTAGAAACATCAATGATGAGAGAGAATCATTGATTGGTTGTCCACTGAACTCCCCCTACTGGGATCAAGCCTGCAACCTGGACATGTGCCCTTGATGGGAATCAAACCCAGGACCCTTTAGTCCAGGGGTGGGCAAACTTTTTGACTCGAGGGCTACAATGGGTTTTTAAACTGGACCGGAGAGCTGGAACAAAAGCATGGATGGAGTGTTTGTGTGAACTAATATAAATTCAAAGTAAACATCATTACATAAAAGGGTACGGTCTTTTTTTTTTTAGTTTTATTCATTTCAAACGGGCCGGATTCGGCCCGCGGGCCGTAGTTTGCCCACGGCTGCTTTAGTCTGCAGGCCGAAGCTCTATCCACTGAGCCAAACCAGCTAGGGCAACAGATAGTACTGTTTAAATAACAGCTAGTAAGTAATAGCTGGTTATAACTGAGAGGGATTTATATCAGAATGCAGTGAATTCATCATATTACTTACCTAATGCTGCTTCAAAAATTAATTCCCAAAAAGAAAAAAACATCCAAATATATGAAGATAGTGTACGTAGCCTCTGGGACAACTTCAAACATACCAACATTCTCATTATGGTGTTGCTAGAAGGAGAAGAGAGAGAGCAAGATACTGAAAACTATTTGAAAAAATAATGACAGAAAACTGCCCCTACCTGGTGAAAAAAATCTATCTATATATATAAAAGCCTAATATGCTTTGGGTTGACCTCTTGACCAATCACTATCATGCACACTGACCACCAGGGGGCAGACGCTTCTACCAGTAGGTTAGTTGCTGCTGGGGTCTGGCCGATCGGGACTGGGTGAAATGGGCCAACATGCCCTGGAGCCCTCCTGCTGTCCCTCCCCAGCCGGCCAACCTCCCACAGTCCCTCGCTGCCGGCAGGCACTGATTGGCCATGATGGGGACTGGGTGAGATGGGCCAGACACACCCTGGAGCCAACCTCCCACAGTCCCTCCCTGGCCTCTAAAATATTTCTTCTAATTAATTTCCTTTCAATGTGCATGAATTTGTGCACCAGGCCTCTAGTAGACTTATAAGTCCAGGAAGCACAGAGAGTCCCAACCAAGGGGAACCCAAAGAGGCCCACACCAACACACATCATAATTATAATGCAAAAGGTTAATGAAAAGAAAGAATCTTAAAAGCAACAAAAGAAAAGCAATTAGTTATTTAAAAGGGAGAGCCCATATGGCTATCAGCTGATTTCTCAACAAAAACTTTGTAGGCCAGAAGGGTGTGGCAAGAAATATTTAAAGTGATGAATAGCAAAGACCTACAACCAAGATTACTCTACCCAGCAAAGCTCTCATTTAGAATTGAAGGTCAGATAAAGAGCTTCACAGACAAGAAAAAGCTATAGGAGTTCATCACCACCAAACCAGTATTATATGAAATGTTGAAGTGTATTCTTTAAGAAGAGGTGGGAAGGGGGAGAGATCAACCAAAGGACTTATATGCAAGCATATAGGCCTAACCAATGGACACAGACAACAGGGGGGTGAGGGCATGATTGGGGGGATAGGGGGTAACGTGGGGATAGGGACACTTATGTAATAACTTAATCAATAAAAAAAATAAATAAATAAATAAAATAATTCTGTTGCAGATAGCTTTAAAAAAAAAGAAAGAAAGAATATTGGGGAACTATGAGGCATTTACATTAAATGTCAATTGACACAATTGTTAATGTTAAAAGATGCCCAGGCTAGTGGAAACTAGCCTCCCTGGGGTCTGGAGGCCCATGGTTCTACCTGCAGTTCTGCTATCAAACAGGGCAGCTTTGGGAAGGCACTGCCCTTCTCAAAATTGAATGGGAAGACCTCTCAGGGCCCTGTCTGCTCCAAACCATAAGGATTTTTAGGATAATGGCAAGGGCCCTGCTGAAGAGTAAAACATCCCGGACAGGCTGCCCCCCACACACACCCACCCCTGAGAGAGGCCTGAAACCCCGAGAAAAAAAAAAAGAGGTAGAAGAGGAAGAGGAAGAAGAAAAGAAAAGATAAAAAATTATGAATAATAAAATGGCAATAAATACATATCTATCAATAATTGAATATAAAAATAAACAAGAAATTCAATGAACAAAATAAACTGATGAATAAAATAAAACCAGAGGCGAGAAAACATGGAACAGACTGATGAATTTCAGAGGGAAGGAGGAAGGGGGTGGAATGGGAAGAGATTAACCAAAGATCTTATATGCATATATACATTACCTATGGACATAGACAATAGGGTGGTGACGGCCAGGTGGAGGAGGGCAATGGGGGGAAGGAGGGGGACATCTGTAATACTCTCAACAATAAAGATTTTAAAAAACAAACAAACAAAAGAAACACAAAAACTCACAATAAATAAATAAATTTAAGACTTCTGAGCCCTTAAAAAATCAATCTACAATTTAATGGCTTAAAACAACAATACTGATTTATTATTTCTCATGGTTCCCTTGGGACTTGAGAATGGCTCCACTGAGAGATTCAGGCTTAGAGCCTCCTGTGAGATAACAGTCCAGAGGTAGCAACTGCTATAATCATCTGAAGGCTGGAACTGAGCTGAAGGACCTACTTCCAGTGTGACCGATACATATCACTAGGAGGTTGGTGCTGGTTGTTACTGTTTTTCTCCATGTAGGTCTCCCTTTGGTGTTGAGTGTCTGCACAGCTAACCTACCAGCTGGAGCATCTGCCCCTGGTAGTCAGTGTGCATCATAGCGACTGGTTGAGGGAGGGATCCAAAAGACCAAGGTAGTAGCTCTATTGCCTTTTGTGACCTAGTGTTGGAAGCCATATGCTGTCTTTTGCACTATATTCTGTTGGTCACTCAGTCTAGCTCTTTGTTAATGTGAGAGGACCTCTTCAAGGGCAGTAATACCAGGAAGTAAAGGTCAGGATGGGCCTTTTTAGGGTCTGGCTAATAGTCTAACCAACTTCATAAGCAAATGAGGCATAGAATGGAAAAGAAAATTGATTAACTTGCAATATGAAATACACTGCATTTGGAAAAGGACTAATGGATTCATGATAGTATGATCACCACATTCTCTTTTCATAGCATTCTAATAATTAAGATGTGGCATTGCTCAATATGGTTTAGAATAAGAAAAACTAGATGGAATATTTGTATATTTAGTTGCATCATGCAATAATAACCTGATACATCTCACTTGCAGTTGGGATTACACCTGTCCTGGAATTAAGTCTGTAGGCGAAGCACTGTCAGGCACTCAGAGACTGTTTCTGGGTAGGATTGGTCAGTATTTGCTTTCTCAAAAATCTTTTCAACAACGACTAACCCTTTGTGAAAGGCATATCTCTTCATTCAAACCTTTTCTTGGGAAATTCTCTGTCTAATTGGGATTAGTTGAATACTCATATTTGACCAATTGTATATTGATCTTACAGTTTAGTGCTCAGAGGCCAATCTCATCTAAATGATAGGAAATATTTCAAGGTTCCCTCCATGATCTGCACATACACCATATGCTCCATTCTGTCCTTTCCCATTGGGCGGGGCGGGTCATCTGAATGGTACCTAAGACTCCACTTGGGTTTTTAAGAAAGGACTATTTCTTCCCTGGAGACTATCACTCTTGGCCTTCACCCCTCACTAATTCCTCCCCAGCGAAGGAAGAATGACTTAACCCCTTCCCTTTCTCTTGGAGTGAGCTGCCTGTAGGGAGCATGCTTCCCTCTTTTCCTCCATGTTTGAAAGCATGTCAGGGGCAGGGCCCCACAAGGGAAACTAGCTCTACTCTGGTCTGGTACTGCCAGCTTTGCGGAGTAAGTTAGTCTAATTCTGTTTCTTTCTTTCTTTGTTCATTTTTGTATTTGGAAAGTCAATTATGTTCAAATAAAAGCCACATTCCATATCAGTAATGAAGAAGATAGTGGGCTCCCTGCCTCACTACTTGTCTTATTTCAGGATTGGTTGGAACCTCAGGCCGGTGGGTATTAATTAATGGCCTGCAATGTGAAAATCTTCCTGTAGGGTTCTATTCTCTCTCATTTCTCTGGTTTGGGGTGGGGGGGTACAAAGGATTACAAAGCCAAGATAGAAGTTGCATTCCAACTATGGGTTTTCTTGTAAAAGGGCTTTATCTATGATAGATGCTTGTGTCCCTTTGGCCTTAGGAAATCCTTTCACATGCATTTCATTTTCTGTGATAGCACAATATTTATTAATGGATTTATTATTTATACTTTACCTATGTCTGAAAAGGATTCTGATGCTGTTTAAATAATACATTAGATACATTTTGAAAGGCTTGTGAACAGTCTTTCTTTTTCTCCTACATTGCCACATAATTCTATTTGCAACTTCAGAGTTTTCCGCATGGGCTCTATGGTATAGTGTTATATTACAAAGAGCCTGGTAGCCAGAGACTTTAAGTTCCAGCTTGTGAGTCTGAATAATTCATTTATTTATATATGACTTAATTTATTTGTAATTTTATCTATAAAGTATGGCTGTTGTGAGGACCAAATAAGATATATATTAAAGAAATTAAAGATTACTATGAAAAAATACCATGATTATAACTAAAACAATAATATTATGAAGTATATCTCTAATAGTTGTAATTTTAAGTTATTTTCTCAAATCTTTTTGTAAAATATATTTTTATTGATTTCAGAGAGGAAGGGAGAGGGGAGAGATAGAAACATCAATGATGAGAGAGAATCATTGATTGGCTGCCTCCTGCACACCCCCTCCTGGGGATCAAGCCAGCAACCCAAGCATGTGCCCTTGACCTGAATCAAACCTAAGACCCTTCAGTCCACAGCCTGATGCTCTATCCACTGAGCCAAACCAGCTAGGGCTTGCCTCAAGTCTTTGATGATTATGAAGGAGGTTACCATATATTGTATTCTAGATGTTAATAATAATTTTAAAATAATATTTAAGCACACATACATATGTATATATGTGTGTATATATGTATATGTGTACAGATGTATATATATATGTATATATGTGTATATCATGAGAGAGTTTAAAATCGTTTTCAAATATATTCTGAGCAGACTCTTGACAGTATAGGTTGTATAAGGTATCTCTGCCTAGTAACAGTTTTTAGAAAATATAAGTAGATTCTGTGATCTATGCTTGTGACTTCCTGATGGTAATTAAAATGGTTACATGTTTAAGGAACTCTTTTTTAATATCAAAGCTATACTAGTATTTGTACTAAATAGAACAAGAGGAATGAGGATACTAGCCAAGTATGTTCACTGCTGATAGCCGTAGTTCACAGTTTGTTATTTAATTCCAATTACAGATTCTTGATTATGCACACCCAGTACTTTTGTTTGATTAGTCTTACAGTGTTTTCCTCATCTTATTGTATTTCTTTCTCTAAATGTTTTGCCTGTCTCTGCTTTTATCCAGAGGTAACAATTTTTTGACTTGCGTAAAGAATATAGCCCAGTGACATGTTTGTTTGGGGCTTGTAGAGTGCTTAATTTTTTAAGTCATTATTTACAATCTGCACATTTTATATAAAATCCAGGTTTCCACATTCTACTTAAACATTAAAAGGCACATAAGAGAGAGCTCTCATTTCTACATGGCAAAATTCACTGCAGCCAATTTCATTCCTGTGGCTGAGGTGATTTCTTCCTAATTCGCTATAGCAAGGTTCTTCCCAGGCGCCCCAGCTTCTGTCTGCTCCTCCTTGTCTGCTTCACCTGAGTATTAGCTGCTTCCTGGAGCACTTGCCTTTGGGACCCTACAGAGTTTTTATTCATTTGTAGTCTTGATCTCTCCTTCAAGTATATTTCTCTTTGACTTTTATTTACTATCTTTGGTTACTTTTTATTTTGCAGTAGTCTTTCTAATTTAAATCTTAATTGATGAAATTGTAATGTAACTTTTAGTCTTAACATTTAACATTCTTACTATTCTTTTTAATGGAGTTGACTACAGAAAGCATCAGGCACATACATTCACACACAGACAAGCATCTATCACATCTGCACAAGGGGAGGAATTTAAACACAGAAATGTGAGAGGCAGAGGTGTTTTTGAGAAAACCAAATTGAGAGCATGATCATGAAGTGCTTACTATAATGTGACAGATAATTCAAAATTTTCCTGTCATATGCTTACCCTTTTCAATGTGGCTAGTCTGTGTTCTTACCAAAGCTTGCAAAATGGATGGAATTAAGAAGAAAAAGATAAGCCCTGGCCGGTGTGGCTCAGTTGGTTGAGCATCACCCCATGCACCAAAGGGTCCCTGATTCAATTCCTTCTCCAGGAACATGCCCAGGTCATGGGTTCGATCCCTGATCTGGGTACATGTGGGAGGCAACCAACTGATGTTTCTCCCCCTCTCTCTGTCCCTTCCTCTCTCTAAATATATATATATATATATATATATATATATATATATATATATATATAAATAATGAGGGGAA
>NW_005879856.1:0-6703 GCF_000147115.1 Myotis lucifugus | reverse complement strand
CGCGCTAGGGGTTTTGCACATCGCAACTAAAAATTCATTGGAATGTCCCCTGACTCGATGTAGTTCTTCACCGCTCAGCGCTCTCCGCGGTTTTGTTGCATCGTAAAGAACAAACACGGGCACAGCTTCTGACCCTGAGGATGAATCGCGTACTCCAGGGCCGCCCTTCCAAGCGCCCAGGCTTGCTCTCTGCCTCCCAGAATCTCCCAGAATCTGTCACAAAACTGTATTCATCAGCATTTTAATAGCTTCCCCCACCCCAGACCCCGACCTACCAGTGGCACCATGTCAATGACCTCTAGCAGCAGCTGGATCGGTGCCATTTTTATCAGGTGCTCCCCATTTAACTTAGTTTTAGGGGGCGCCCACACACAGTAGGTCCTTTATCATCCTGCCTTAGACTGATCTCCACTCTTTTTGGGGCCTCTGTACCACACCTGTCTCATTTATCTGTTTCCTCTCAAAGCACACGGTTCGAATTCCCCAATTTAACATTCGAGAACTCTCCCTTCCCCCACACTCTTGTAATTATTGTTTACATGTGTATATATTGGTTTGTTATTGTTTTCTCCTGGTACTAGACTGTGTGCTTCTCCTGGCCTCTCCTGTTTTCCTCTCCTTAACAAATGGGACTGCTACCCCTTCGGTGAAAATAGCAAAAACAAAAAACTTAATTCTAATCTAGAATCCCCTGAAAGTATGTGCTAAATTTTGTGGGGGTGAGCCTATGTGTGTTTTTCTGAGAGAGTAACTGTAGTTTCCGTCAGACTCTCAAAGTGATCTGTGACTTTCTCAAAGAGTTGCTGGAGGCCTATCTATGAATGAACCCCAGCTCTGATGTGACACCCCTCCCAGCCCCACCACTCTGCCCTGACTGAAGGAGCCCTCCAGCCAGACCTTCCAGTCCATTCTTTTAAAACTTCTGGGTGGATCCAAACAATTTGTGGTCCCTCAACGGTCTGCACATCAGAATCACTGGACCGGATGGTGCTTTAAGACAATGCAAAGGCCCGGGTCTTCCTCAGACCCCCTGAGTCCCAACCCGGAGTGGAGGGGAGTAGTATTTTTAAGAAGAGCCACAGGTGATTCTGACATGCCCATGACTAAGACACTGCCTTTCTTGGGAATAGGATCCCTGATTGGTAATATGCCCTTATTTTCCCTTTTCTCTATGGAAGGACTCAGAATCCTTGCACTATGTTTAATTTATTGGAACATTTTCATTTTCACTTAGAGCCAGGCTCACTTTTGTTTGAGAAACCAACTTGAATTTGTGAGTATAGCAAGCCTAGAACCATTTGTCAGCAGCACTATGTCACTGCCACCTTCATCTCCAAAACGTCTATCTAAATAGACCCAGTGAAATAAATTACATTCCTGACTGTGATATTGACAGCTGAAATATTATGTAAAATGCTGGCATGAAGGAAAATTGGTTGCTATACTCAGATTCTGTTAATGTCATGAGAGTTTTGGTGAAGCTTCAAGAGAACTGAGGACAAACAAAACATAAATTTAACTGTGCTTTTATCTTTTATTGGTCTTGGCATCCCACCCATTAAAATTTGTCTGCCATATACGCAATATGACCTTAGATATTTTAAATCATGTATGGGTGTAGAATTGAAATACTATTCCAGTGCTGGATGTCTATTTTTAAAAATGTGTATGAAGGTTCATCCTGTATTCTTTTTAAAAAATGCTTTTATTTATATTTATAGAGAGAGGAAGGAAGAGATAGAAAGATAGAAACATTGATAAGAGAGGAACATCATTGATCCGCTGCCTCCTGCATGCTCCCTACTGGGGATCAACCCCAAAACCCTGGCATGTGCCCTGACTGGGAATTGAACAGGCGACCTCTTGGTTCCTGGGGTTACTGCTCAACCGCTGAGCCATACCAGCTGGGCCATCCTGTATTCTTGAGTGATATGTTAACAGTGTTCCAAAATGCTTCAGGCTTTGAGGAAAGGGCTAACTAGAGAACAAACAGGGCTTAAGGCCTGAAGATAGATGCCAGCAACAAACTTCCTGGGGTAGGGTGGAGATCAATATGCAGGGACATAGTTATGCCACGGGACCCCAATGAGGCACCATGATTTTGACACCATGTTGCTCTACCAACTGTGCTGACCCAACTCTGGTGAATAGCACAGGCGTCCATCCATCTGAGTCGGAGTGATAGTTTCTTTCTTTTTTTTAAAAAAAATATATTTTATTGATTTTTTTTTTTTTTAGAGAGAGGAAGAGAGAGGGATAGAGAGTTAGAAACATCGATGAAAGAGACACATTGATCAGCTGCTTCCTGTACACCTCCTACTGGGGATGTGCCCACAACCAAGGTACATGCCCTTGACCTGAATCGAACCTGGGACCTTTCAGTCTGCAGGCTGATGCTCTATCCACTGAGCCAAACCTGTTAGGGCCAGGGTGATAGTTTCTTTGGTATAAGTGAACTTATCTTACGGATAGTTTCTTTGGTATAAGTGAACAACTACAGACCATTAGAATTACAAGGAAATTCTATATTCTCAGGCAATTTGCTCTTGATGATGATTCAAATCACTCTCCTTATTCAGTTGGAAAAACACACTTGAGAAGCACAACTCATAAATGATACTGCCAGGATTCTGGGAGTTCCTGCCCCTGGTCAAATTGTAATGAATCTAGTTATAATAAAAAATCTCTGTATAACAAAGTTATAGCCAACCCGCCCTGGCTGGTTTGGCTCAGTGGATAGAGCGTCGGCCTGCAGACTAAAGGGTCCCGGGTTCGATTCCGGTCAAGGGCATGTACCTTGGTTGCGGGCAATATCCCCAGCAGGGGGTGTGCAGGAGGCAGCTAATCGATGTTTCTCTCTCTCTCATTGATGTTTCTAACTCTCTATCCCTCTCCTTTCCTCTCTGTAAAAAAAATCAATAAAATATATTTTAAAAAAAGTTATAGCCAACCCTTCTCCCTAACCACCGATAATTCAAGTCTCCTCAGATAAACAACAAAGCCATACAAAGTTGGTTGAAGTGGCATTTAATCTTTACCAACATCTACCTATTAAAGAAAACCTTGTGGGGGTAGTTGGAAAGAGAATGAGAATACATTTGGTAACAGGATGTTCAGTGGGAACTATTCTTTTATTTTCATTTTATCAGAGGCTCCACATAATGGTTGCCTACCACTCCTCCATTCCAAACAAGGTGCAGGACTTGCAAAGGAGTGTTCTCTTAACCTCGCCCTTACCGTGAAGGTGTAAGAGAGTTGAAGTGGAGGCTGAGGAGACTGCTGTGGATTAGAGAAGAGCTTCTGTAGAGGAGTCGCAGGTGTTCTAAGAGGCCCCTCCCCTGCATCCTGCCCCCACCCATGGACGCAGAGGGTGAAGGGGGCTTTACTCTCACCTGGTGAAGAGGCACTTCGGGCAGACCTCTCAGAGAGCTCAGGATGTGTCCCTTGCAGTTGGGGAAACACCATGGACTGGTGCCTGCCTCATGCTTGAGAAATCTAAAGGGCCGGAGTTGGCAAAAGTGGCCTGAACACAGGATAGGAACGAGGGCGAGGAAGTAGTTTACTCCCACGGAAGACAAGCCCAAGAGAATGAGACAGTGTGGGCTTGACTTTGATCCTACCCAACACGACTGCTTGGAAAGTCAAGCAGAAAGCAGCCAGAGGTTTGCCTCCAGGTGCTGGGGTCCCTGGGGTGGGGGAGGGGAGGGACAGAATCTAAGGCAACTAGTCAGAGGCAAAAACGAACTTGCCTGTGCCAAGGAAATGGGTGGTGAGAGATTCCCCAGCGGTGGTTCTGACAAACCCATAAAAGTGCCCACGAGAGAAAGTGTCAGCTGGAAACATCTGCCGTGGCCAGAGGAAGCAATGGCAGCTGGAGCCCCCCAGGCCTTTCTGCCTCCACTTCCCCACTTAGTCCTGGAGGTGTTGGGCAGCCTAGTGAGTGTGGAAGATGGGAGAGGCTCCGGGCTGGGAGAAATACAGAGGAAGCGAGCCATTACTCCCCCTTGCCACTGAAGTTTGGAGTTTTGCATTATGACACTGCTCCAGACATATTAACTACTTATATAACACTGTACTTTTTTAACTAAAAGTAGCCAGAGGCTTTTTATTATTTAAGAGTGACCTAAAAAAGTTATAGGGCCTATAAATTAATCCATCCAAGGGCCAGGAAGACAACTGGCCCCTTGGAGCAGGCTTGAACAGGCATGATAGCAGAGAGCAAAGCTGTGTTCTGATTATGCCATGAGTCCCACTGGGTCAATATATCAGCTCTACATTCAAATATCATGCATTCCATATGATATCTTAAAACTTCTCATTCTGTCATCATACCTGATTTACAAGTAAGTGATATGTATCAAGAAACCCCCTTCATGTGTATATAGACTAATACTTAAGCTTTCCAATAAGAAAGTTGGAAGTAAGGTTCTGGATTAGAAGATCCAAATGGACCCTGCACCAAAGGTGATAATATGATCCCTGTATTACAGGTGATGTAACTGGAGGACAGAAAACAACTTTATAGAGTGTTTGAGTTCATTAACTCTGATTAATATTTGGAATGCTTGGCACAGAGCCTGATACGTATAAATGCTAAAGATTACTATTAATATAAAAAATAAAAATTAAAAGATCTGAATGGATCTAAGTGTTGGTTTAACCTTCTATTAAATAGTTAGCCATCACAGTTCCCTCCCCTCTAAAGGTCTGGGGTTGGATAAAAGGTCTCTTTCAGTCAGAAAATTCTGTTTTGAAAAGACTACAGCCACATAGCACATGTTCTAGACCAGCCGTTCTCAACCTGTGGGTCGCGACCCCTTTGGGGGTCGAACGACCCTTTCACAGGGGTCGCCTAAGACCATCGGAAAACACATATATAATTACATATTGTTTTTGTGATTAATCACTATGCTTTAATTATCTTCAATTTGTAACAATGAAAATACATCCTGCATATCAGATATTTACATGACGATTCATAACAGTAGCAAAATTACAGTTATGAAGTAGCAACGAAAATAATTTTATGGTTGGGGGTCACCACAACATGAGGAACTGTATTAAAGGGTCTCGGCATTAGGAAGGTTGAGAACCACTGTTCTAGACCAAGGACCTATGAATCCTTCAGAGTCTGCTCCGCCGGCCTGCAGCCCTCAGACCAGCACACCTGGTGCTAAAGGACTGTGCTTTGGAGTGATGAGGGAGACATGCATATTTCAAACTTGAAGAGTGACAGGTACAGGGGTGCCTTCTTTTGGAGGCCGACATGTGGCTGAAGTTGCTACAATCACCTTGGTGACGGTTTCCATATTATGTACTTGGCAGTTGTGATCTGGGCATCCCCAAGCACTTGCCCATATTCTCTTGAGTGCTAGGTGTGATCAGCGCTCTCTCCTCCCCCAGTGGGAGAGCAGAGTTGCAAAGAGGTCTGTGACTGGTGCTCAGATGGAGAGCCTCAAATAAACGCCAGATTCTGTGTTCTGAAATTCCCTGGAACCCCATTTCCCCTATTTTGAACCACGAAATTGGTGTTTGCTGCAAGGGAGTCAGCCAAGGGAGTGTGAACAGTTTTGATTTCAATCAATTCCCTCTCTTTGGACCTTTTGCCAACATGCATTAAGTTTATGGAAGGCATCCATTATTTACTTGATTAAAAAAATACCTCTAAATCAGAGAGCTAAAGATGAATAATTTTATAGTATCGTATTCTTTTTGTCACAAATGACGGCTTTTGAGGAATTTAGATCATTCTCATTCGGTCTTTTAAAGTTCTAGCTAGGAGGTGTTGCTTCAGCCCTATAATCTTGTTGCCCCACTCTGCTGTCTGCCTCCTCAGCTGCCCAGTCTCTGATGCCTTCCCTGTGCTGGTTGTTAAGTATCTATAATAATCTACACTAATAAAAGAGAAACATGGTAATTAGCGTACGACCGCTACCCTTCCCATTGGCTAATCAGCATATCCTTATGCAAATTAACTGTCAGCCAAGATGGCGGCCGGCAGCCATGCACTGAAGCGAACAGGGAGGCTTGCTTGCTCCAGTGATGGCGAACTCCAACGTTCCCCACCTGACTTGCCGGCCTCTCAGCTGCAACTCTAAGCAACTATGTTGCAAATATAGAAGCTAAACAAAACCCCAGAAACCTGCGTTAGTCAGCCGGGCTTCAGCCAGCCGGACCGCAACATTGTATCAAATACAGAAGGTAAAGGCCAGAAACCTGCTTTCAGCAGCGAGGCCTCAGAGCTAAAGCTGGCCCAGAATAAAAAAAGAAAAAGAAAAAAAGGAGCGGTTGGGAGCTTTAGTTAACCCACCAGCCTGAAAACAGCCCTCAGCCCCTCAGCCAGACTGGCCAGGCACCCCAGTAGGGACCCCCACCCTGATCCAGGACACCCTTCAGGGCAAACCAGCCGGCCCCCACCCATGCACCAGGCCTCTATTCTATATAGTAAAAGGGTAATATGCCTCCCGGCACCGGGATCAGCGTGACAGGGGGCAGCGCCCCAACCCCCTGATCACCCTGCGGCTCTGTGTGTGACAGGGGGCGGGGCCACAACCTCCCTATCTGCCCTGCTCTGTTCGTGACAGGGGAAGGCGCCCCAACCCCCTGATCAGCCCTGCTCTGTGCCTGATAGGGGGGAGCTCCCCAATCCCCTGATCACCCTGCAGCTCTGTGTGTGACAGGGTGCGGCGCCCCAACCCCCTGA
>NW_005879855.1:0-6703 GCF_000147115.1 Myotis lucifugus | reverse complement strand
CAGGCTGCCTGTCCCTTCTGGAAGCCACACAAATCTTTTTTTTTTCTAGATAATTGGGAAACTGTGGTCCCTAACACCCAGGGCGGTAAGAATGAGGTGGCCAAGCAAGTCCCCTGGAAGGGGAAGGAGGCGGTGAGCCGGGCTGAGGAGCTGCCAGTGATGGGCTCCCTCCACAGGAAGAACGATGTGAAAAGGCTGAGATGAAAGCCATGTTCCCGAGGCCTGTGGAGGTGGGGGGTCGGGGGTGAAGAGGGTGGGAGCTGAGCTGTGAAGAGATGATGGGAGGACTCGGTTGCCCAGTCTAGGGGTGTGGACTTGCTGTTTTAGGCCAGCGCTGGCCAGATGGCGTTCTGGAAAGCAGTGTCCTACCAGATGTTAACAGCTGTCCAGGGGGGCGGTGCTGAATGTCCACTCTTCACCTTCCTCTCCCTCTCCCTCTGTCCCTGGAAGGCTGACCTCCATGGTTTGGACTCCATGCCCTTTGGCTTCAAGTTGGGTCCAAAGGATGTGAGGATTGGCAGGTGATGGAAACTCGGGCGGAGAAAGAGGCCAAGGTATTACTCCCCAGCTCCTCCCTGCCCTGCAGCCTTTGGCATGGAGGGTCCCTTGATGGGAGGTCTCGGCTTCCGGCAGCCAGTACCTGTCGCAGGCTCCCTCTCTCCCTTCTCCCAAATCCCTCTGTTGCGGGTCCCTGGGTGCTTCATCATCCCCTTGTTGGGTTCCTTAATCTGTTCACACGTTTGCTAATCATCCCTGCAATTACTCCTTTGAATGAGCCATCTGTTTCCTGCCAAGATCCCAGGCAAGTAAATTTGGGGGAAATGCTGGGAAATTTGCAATGCTTATTAGCATCTTAAGGCTACAAAAAGTCCTGCTGTAAAGAAACTCTTTAATTTTGTTTTGTCTACAAAATCCTTCTTCTCCTTCTTCTTCTTTTTTAATGGAATGCCCATTAATCCTTAAACTTTAAGGGTTTAAGAAATGCCACTATAGCCCTAACTGGTTTGGCTCAGTGGATAGAGCGTCGGCCTGCAGACTGAAAGGTCCCAGGTTCGATTCCGGTCAAGGGCATGTACCTTGGTTGCAGGCACATCCCCAGTGGGGGGTGTGTAGGAGGCAGCTGATTGATGTTTCTCTCCCATTGATGTTTCTGACTCTCTATCCCTCTCCCTTCCTCTCTGTAAGAAATCAATAAAATATATATATTCAAAAAAAGAAAAGAAAAAATTATTTAAAAAAAAGAAATACCACTATAGCCCTAGCTGGTTTGGCTCAGTGAATAGAGCTTTGGCCTGTGGACTAAAGGGTCCCGGGTTTGATTCAGGTCAAGGGCACATGCCCAGGTTGCAGGCTCGAACCCCAGTAGGGGGCATGAAGAGGCAGCTGATCAATGATTCTCTCTCATCATTGATGTTTCTATCTCTCTCTCCCTCTCTCTTCCTCTCTGAAATCAGTAAACATATATTTAAAAAAAAAAAAAAGAAATGCTACTATAAACTGATGGTCATTTGGGGAGAAGACTAAGATACACAAGGTGATCTTTTAAAAAAAAATGAGTTTGACCAGTGGGACGGGTGGATTTGGGTGAACAGAAAGGACCCCATAGGCCCCTTCTCAGCATGGTGGTGTGATCTGGGTCACGAGTGGGAAAGAGGGAACGTGGAGATGAGATGTTCTGCCCTGTCCCTTCCTCCAGTCCCCACCGGGCAGGGCAGCCACTCTCACCTCCAATGAGAACAGGCCCCCTGCCAATGGTGACTTCAGGGTCCAGCACCCACGACCTGCTTGAGCATCCTTACGAGGGACACTCAGAAAACACTATCTCTGACCCAAAAAGTCGACAGGACCCAGGTGTAGGTTGAAGGAAACCTGACCATTACATACATGCGAATTTCTCCCTTGTGGTTGAACGAGTCAACATGGGGAACTGTTTCAATGGAAAAGCTGCAGGTTTAAGTAGCCATGATCATGGTATTGCTTACAGTGGAAGGGTGAACTAAGCCCAGAGGAAGAGGCAGGGCCCCGATCCAGGCTGTCGAAGAGACAGCACTACAGTCACTGAGACATTGGGAACAGGAGGATTTGACCAATCGTTTGCATCCTGTGGGCACAACAGCCACTGGGTGAACCCTTGGTTTTCCGACCAGGCAGCCAAGCTCATCACAGATCTTCTAGCAACCAAGAGCCCATCTCTCAACCGGAGTCTCCCCGATCCCGAGGCCCAGTTGTAACTCTGCAGAGGATTGGCTGCTAGTAAGTCAAGACGTCTGTAGCCCGGCCGGTGTGGCTCAGTGGTTGAGCGTCGACCTATGAACCAGGAGGTCACGGTTCAATTCCTGGTCAGGGCACATGCCTTTGTTGCTGGTTCGATCCCCAGTAGGGGGCGTGCAGGAGGCAGCCAATCAATGATTCTCTCTCACCATCGATGTTTCTATCTCACCCTCTCGTTTCCTCTCTAAAATCAATAAAAATATATTTTTAAAAAAGAACTCTGTAAACAGGGGTCCCAGACTCATGATGGGAAGGAGCAGCTTTGGTCTTTTGTGTAGTCCCAAGTACCCCTTCCCCCCAAAACCTCATTAATAGGAAAAGTGAGCTAAGCATTTCTTGTGTCCCCCTCCCTAGTTCATTCTCTGGAAGAAACGAAGACCAATAAAGATCTGATATCTAGCTTGACCAAAATAACTAGGGACGTTTCCAAATTTGGCAGGAAAGGAATGTTTGCAGATTTCATAGGATGATGATGATGATGGAGGAAGGATGGGAGGGGGCCTTGTTCTACCCCATCCGAAACCACAGTTCCCAGGGCAGGAGGGAGGTGCCTTCTGTGAAACAGAGAGATTCCTCCTGGGTTAAGTCGAGGGTTCATGGGAACTGCTCTGTCTGTTTCTAAGAGCAAAGCAGAAATGCGATCGACAACAGGGAGATTACGTCTCATAAACAGGATCAGAGGAAGGGCAAGAGGAGAGGGGATGGTGATTAGCTGTCTGTGTCTTGCCAATTGTTATATGCCCTGTTTATGTTTTCAACAAGTGATTTGCCATTCCTGGGCGAGTGACGTGTGAAGGTCACCAAGACAATCCCACAGGCACCAGGAAAACAGCCCCGAACAGAAGCCGTGGGCCGCGCTGGCCGGCTAATGCCCACGCTGGTCTGTCTGGTGCAGCTTTTTCCTCCCTTGGGTATTTTAAAACAGGCGTTAGCCCTGGCCGGTTTGGCTCAGTGGATAGAGCATCGGCCTGCAGACCTAAGGGTCCTGAGTTCGATTCCAGTCAAGGGCACATGCCCGGGTTTCGGGCTCAATCCCCAGTGGGGGGTGTGCAGGAGGCAGCCGATCAATGATTATCTCTCCTCATTGATGTTTCTATCTTTCCTTGTCCCTCTCCCTTCCTCTCTGAAATCAATAAAATATATTTTTTTTAAAAAAGAAAGAAACAGGCTGTTCTTCCCTTCAGAGCTAAATGGGAGGGGCCGGGTTGGGCCTGAGCGGCCTCCGTCTGTCAGAAATGGCACAACCCGGGCTCCTTCCCATCAGCCAGGACCCTGTTCTCACCCCAAAGTCCTGCGCTTTGAGTCACTTGCCTGGTTGACAGCACTTTTTCTTTATAGCACTTGATATAATTACAACCAACCAATTAACTGAATTACATGCTCATCCATGTAGTGTTTGCCACTGTGTTCTAAACTCCGTCAACCCATCTTACCATTTCATCTCCAGCTACTAGAGAAGCGCCTGGTACACAGTAGGCGCTCAGTACCTACTTGTTACATGAATGAATGACTGCATGAATGAGTGAGTGACTGCATGAATGAATGAATGACTGCACGAATGAACTGTACTATCCCACAAGAAGACCCTGTGTCAGGTGCAAGTTCCTCATCCAGGGACTTGACCCCTCTGGATGCCAGAAATTGGAAGAACCTACTAGTGACCGCAGGTGGGTAGGACATGCTTGATTACGAACAAACCAGCCAACCGCTGGCTGGTCAGTGGCACCTTATATACTCAAACAAAGAGGCCTCGTGCCAATAAGTGGCATCCGTGCTGCATTAACATAAGGAGGTTACACACGGGTGCGCCTGTGCAGTGTGTATAGTGCTACTGCTGAGTCATTGCCCTCACACCTGTGCAGAGCAAAAGGGCCTTTAACATAGAGATACCTCCGTGTCATTGCCACTCCACACCCTGTTATGCAGAAAGGAAGGATGCCGCCCACAGCCCATGGCTATTAATTAGTTCAAATCAGTGTACAACAAGCATGTCAAACTCGCGGCTGGCGGGCCACAGGCCTTGTTTATTTATTTAAACCAGGCATGCGGCCCGCCAGCCGAGTTTGACATGCTTGGTGTACAAGTTGTTGAGTTAAACATTTGTCAGGAACAGGCTGAGGCATCCGACAGACCCCAGCTCCGCCGTTTACCGGCTGTGTAACATTGGGAAGTTGGAACATCTGTGCGCCTCAGTTTTCTCACCTGTAAAGTGGGGAGAGTGGTGGCGCCTACTTCGATGATTATAAGGTGCTTAGCACCGTTTCTGACACATAGAAGATGCTAAACAAACCCCAGGCCCCTCCTCACACTGCTCCCCCTGCCAGGAGGGAAAATCAGCTGGACACGGGTAGTGATGGCAGGGGGGCCGGGGAGGGGCTGCAGCTGGAGAAGGAGGCCCTTCTGGGAGAGACGGCTGCTCAGCGCCCACAGGTCAAGCACCGAGGCCCAGCGGAGGGAAGGGCTGTGGCACGGGCTCTCCCCCTGCCCAGCATCACTCCGGGAGGAACAGCCCCTTGAGAGACGGGACTGTGGTGACTTTGCTAAAAATATGCACGTCAGCCCAGCTGGTGTGGCTCAGGGATTAAGCATCGACCTATGAACCAGGAGGTCACGGTTCGATTCCCGGTCAGGGCACATGCCTGGGTTACAGGCTTGATCCCCAATGTGGGCGTGCAGGAGGCAGCTGATCTACGTTTCTTTCTCATCATTGAAGTTTCTCTCTTTCCCTCTCCCTTCCTCTCTGACATCAATAAAAATATATATTAAGGAAGGAAGAAAGGAAGGAAGAGAGGGAGGGAGGGAGGAAGGGAGGGAGGGAGGGAGGGAGGGAGGAGGGAGGGAGGGAGGAGGGAAGGAGGGAGGAGGGAGGAAGGGAGGAAGGAAGGAAGGAAGGAAGAAAGAAAGGAAGGAAAGAAGGGAGGGAGGGAGGGAAGGAGGGAGGGAGGAAGGGAGGAAGGGAAAGAAAGAAGCTTGGCCAAAAGGTGGAGCCTCTATCCCCAGGCTCAGTGCCTCCTGCCCTGGCTTCCTGGGCCCTGCCCAGCCCACTGGAGGCCTGCTGCTCAGCCTGCTCCCTCTCCCGCAAGTCACAGCTCCTGTCCCCAGGGAGCACATGAGCAGAGGCAGTCCCGGGGGACCCTCCGAGATGGGCCTGGAACGCAGGTGGCAGGAATTTCCAGCCCCCCTCCTCACTTTGGGCAGCAACAAGTGTGAGCTCCTCCCCCCCCCCACCCCCACCCCCGCCCCATCCCCGGAAGCAGGGTGCTGCCGGGCAGCTGGCAGAGGGAGCCAAGCACCTGTGCGCCAGATATTACAGCTGCGCGTGTGAAACGCGATCCGTGGGCAGCGCCTGTCACAGGCCACGGCCGGCTGTGGGACCCCGCAGGTCGGAGAGGACCATGGAGAGGACTTTCCGTGGCAGACTTTCCAGCACAGCACCCCTGCCCCCGCCTCCCCCGCCTCCCGCCCCCGCATTTCATTCGCTCCTCTTTGCATTTGGCACTCCCACCAGGGAGCTGCACAGCCACGGCCGCAGCCACGGCCACAGCCACAGCCACGGCCACGGCCACGGCCACAGCCACAGCGAAGCCGCCCGGCTTTCATCTTCCAAGCTGTTGTTCACCTTCGCACTCCAGGGGTTGCACATCTGGTGGAATCATTTGTGAGTGCGGGGTGGGTGGGTTACCTTCGAAGCGGGGTGCCTGGGGCACCTAGAGGCGTCCTACGGTTTGCTCAGTTCCAGCCCCTGCCTGGTGTGGGCGCTGCCCCCCACCCCCCCACCCCCCACCCCGCGGACTCGGTCCATCCCCAAGTCCCAGGCTCCTGGCTTCCTCTGGGCCTGTTTCCTGCCTGGATCCCTCCTGGCTCCCGGCTCCAGGTGAGGCACACAGTGAGCCCACGTGGGGAAGCAGAGATGGGACATCTACAGGTGCTGGGGGCGGAGAGAGGAGGAGGTGGGAGGAAAGAGGGAATTGTTTCTGCACATCAACTCACAGAATGTCTTTCACCCGCAACAGCTATGAGGCGTTTACCTGACGGGACAGAAAGAGAAGAAATAAAGCCCAAGTGGCAGCGCACCCCTCCAGGGGCCCAGGAGCTCAGGGACACTTCACTCTCCTGGGGGATGGCCCCGTGAGAATGGGCGTGGCTGTGGCACACAGACACCTGTCAATCAACCCTGAGCTTCCCGTGGGCATCTGCTCCATTCATTCAGTCACCCACTGATGCTCCGTGGAAGCTCACTGGAGCCCTGTACAGTGGTTTCTATTACTACCTCCAATTCACAGGTTAAAAAAACAACAACAAAAAACAGGTTCAGGACATTAAGAAACTTGCAAAAGGGCATCCAGGTACTAAGCCGTGGTAAGCGGCAGAGCAGGATCTGAACCCAGAACTACCTGGGCCCCAGAGAGATGAATAAACCGGAACCGGGGCT
>NW_005879854.1:0-6703 GCF_000147115.1 Myotis lucifugus | reverse complement strand
AAGATCACAGTTTATAAGCAGTAGAACTTTAATTGCTAGTTGTTTAAACTTAATAAAGTCATTTAAATTGTATAATTTTTGGAATTCTCACTAACACATGAAAAATGAACAAACTCAACATCTTCAATAATATAAGAAACTGCAACAAAATGAAATTACAATCAATGAAGTAAACTACCAAATAGTTATTAGTACCATATATTCTGTGATGATGGAAATGTTCTTTATCAGTGCTATCCATTATTTTAGCCAATAAACACATGTGGTTACTGAACACTTGAAATATGTCTTGGTTATGCCTGGTGTAACTGAGAAATTAAAATCTTAATTAATTTTAACTAACTTCAATTTTAATAGCCACGTGTAACTAATGGCTACTGTACAGGATGGCAAAAGTCTAGAGTACTCCAGAACAGTGGTCGCCAACTGGTGGTCTGCAGACCACTGGTGGTCCATGAGATCCAAAAGGTTGGCAACCACTGCCCTAGAGGGAGAGGAGTATGGTGATGACCAACACATACAGCCTTGAATTTGGGCTTAGTACAGGTATTCCTCAAAGTTTATCATCCTGACAGATATCTTCCTTTATTAAAGTAACTAGAGGCCCGATGCACGAAATTTGTGCAAGGGGCTCGGCCCTCACAGCCCCTCACAGCCTCGGCTGGCCCTCGCAGCCCTGGCTTCGTCCGGCAGGTCGTCCTGATGGTCGTTCTACTGTTTGGTCTAATTAGCATATTAGTTCTTTATGGTATAGGATAAGCTGTAAGACTATGGATGGGCTGGAGTAGAGGTAGGGGAAAGATAATTATTGTCTCAATTTTAAGCCTTATAACTGAGGGACAATGTGAACAAAAATGACTAGGCAGAAGATCACCTAGAAAACTGAGCAAACTATAAACCAAATAGACCTAACAGACATCTATAGGACACTATCCAACAACAGCAAAATACCCATTCTTCTTAAGTGAACATTCTCCGAAATAGACCATCTGCTAGGGTACAAAACAAACCTTAGAAAAATGTAAAACAATACAAATCTCAGAAAAATGTAAAACAATACAATAACACAAACTGTATTCTCCAACCACAATGGAATGAAATTAGAAATCAACAGAAAAAATTGGGAAATTTATGTATACACAGAAGTTAAACCACATACTTCTAAAAAGCATTTGGGTTAAATAAGAAATCAAAAGGGATGTTAGAAAATACTTTCAGATAAATGAAAATAAAGACACAACATACTGAAATATATGGAATGCAGCTAAAACAGTACTTATAGTAAATTTATAGCTATAAATACATATATTTTCAAAGAAGATTTCAAATCAATACCCTAACCTTCTACCTTAAGACACCAGAAAAAGAAGAGCAAACTAAACCTAAAGCAAATGGAAGAAAACAAATACAGATTAGAGAGGAAATCAGCAAAAGAAAAAAAGATCAATGAAACCAAAAGTTGGTTCTTTGAAAAGATAAAAAAATTGACAAACCTTCAGCGACCAAGAGAAAACAGACAACAGATTCAACTTAGAATACAAATGAGAGGCTATTACTACTAACCATACAGAAATAAAAAGTACTATAAGAAATACTATGAACAACAGTATGCCAATAAATTAGACAAAAAAAGACATATTAGATTAAATAAACAAATTCCTACAAAGACAAAACCACCAAAACTGATAAAAGAAGAAACATAAAATCTGAATAGGCCTACAATAAGTGAAGACAATGAATTAGTAATAATAAAAACTATCCATAAGGAAAAGCCCATGCCCAGGTGGCTTCACTAGTAAAGTCTAACAAATGTTTTAACAAGGGGTAATGTCAATTCTTCACAAACTCCACTAAAAAATGGAAGAGGAAGGAAAACTTTCTAAATCATTCTGTGAGACCAATATTACTCTCATACCAAAACCAGACAAAGACATCGTAAGAAAACTATAGATCAATATTTCTTATGAATACGGACACAAAGGTCAACAAATGAACAGCAAATTGATTCCAGCAACATGTAAAATGCTATACCTAGAGTACTAAATGGATTTACCCCAGGAATGCAAGATCTGCTTAATATCTGAAAATCAGTTACTGTGATATACTACAGCAACAGGGTGAAGAATAAAAACATGATGATCTCAATAAGACCCAGCAAAAGCATCTGAAAAAATCCAACACCCTTTTATGATAAAGACACTTGATAACTAGGAATAAGAAGGGACCTTGCTCAACATGATAAAGGGCATCAAAAAAGCCTCATAGCTAACATCATACCAGTGGAAGATGGAAGTGTTACCTCCAAATTCTGGAACAAGAAAGGAACTTCTATTAAACATAACACTGGCAATCCATTAGGAAAGAAAAAGAAATAAAAGTCATCCAATTGGAAAGAAAGAAGTAAAACCATCTCTATTTGCTGATGGCCTGACCTTGTATAAATAAACCACTAAAAACTCCTAGAACTAATATTGAAATAAACAAGGTTGAAGGACACACAAAAATCAACAGTATTTCTATATACCTACAATGAACAATACAAAAATGAATATAAGAAAATAATTCTATTTACAACAGGATAAAAAAGTATATAATACTTAGGAATAAATTCAATAAGAGTGTAAATTTAACCCTGAAAACTTCACTTCAGACCCATTAGAATGGCTGTAATTTTAAAAAATGAGAGATAATGGCCCTAGTCAGTTTGGCTCAGTGGATAAGTTACATCAGCATCTGTCTGTAGACTGGAGGGTCCCGGGTTCGATTCTGGTCGACACATGCCTGGGTTGTGGGCTCAATCCCCAATAGCGGGTGTACAGGAGGCAGCCAATCAATGATTCTCTCTCATCACTGTTGTTTCTCTCTCTCCCTTTCCTTTCCTCTCTGAAATCAATAAAAATATTTTTAAAAAGTCAGATAATAGCATGTTTTAACAAGGAAGCAGAAAAACCTTAACCCTCATACACTGCTGGTGTGAATGTAAATGGTGCAGCCAATTTGGAAAAGAGTATAGCAATTTCTCAAGTGGTTAATACAGAGTACCATATGACCCAGCAATTCCACTCCTTAGCTATATACCCAAAATAAATGAAAAAATTGGTCTACACCAAAACTTGTACAAGAACGTTCATAGCAGAATTATTCATAATTGTCAAAGAATGGAAACAACCCAAAAGTCTATCAGCTGATGAATGGATAAATGTAATGTAGTATATTTATACAATGGGACATTGTTGCATAAAAAGGAATGAAGTACTGATACATACTACAACATGCAAGAACTTGGAAAAACAATGGTAAGTGAAAATCACCAGTCACAAAAGGCTACATATTTAACTTCACTTACATAAAATGCCAGAAAGACAAATATATATATATAAGCAAATTAATGATTGCTTATGGGTAGAGGGAATGAAGGGAAAGGGACATGATAGCTTTTAAAGGGCACAGTGTTTCTTTTAGAGGTGATAGTAATAACATATCACACTCACTAGGCTAGCAGAAACAAACTTTTTTTAGGTATATGTATTGTTAAGGATGTAAATGTGTAACATGACGCAACCACTTTTGAAAACTGACATCGTCTTTGAATTACCTTGCAAATTCCTGATGTGGTTGTATACTCTACAGAAAATCTCTTGCACATATATGCACTGAGACACTTAACATGAATGTTTAAAATAGCAATGTCTGGAATATGAATAAAACTAGAAAGTGTCTAAATATCCCCAGAGGAATAGTGTATAGTCAGAAAATGGAATAATGTGTGTATGTACACATCTGAATGAAAATACTACAGATATACATCAACATGGAAGAATCACACAAATATACTGAACAAAAGCCACAAAAATTCAGCAATACAGAAATTGAAAATAAAGCACAACTATTTTGCTTAGAGATTTATAATGTATTAAAATATAATATCCAAAAGTTGTAAGACCAGCACAAATACTAACTACTGAAGCAGAATAATATATGTATCTTACCAGCCCTCTTAGGAAATCCTGTTGAAAGGAATCTCAAAGATGTCATAAGGTGTCCATTACCTACTTTTTGACCAATAAATTTTACTGTGACTATTGCATATGGAAGACACTGCCTAGGTTTATCTACTGGTTCTGAAAATTCACTGTATTCATAGACGTATACCTGAAAAATAAAGAACAACATTTGTATGCTGATTAATTTTAAGACTTGAATAAGCTCATATTTAAAAAAAACTATATAACTGCATAATGCTATTTATTCATGTTTCCCTATACCACCCCTCTTCATATTTTCTTCAACCTTTTTTTTTTGTTAAGATGTATGAATTTTTCCCCCCACCAAATATTTTTTTCCTTGGTAAGCTACCAATGCTAGCAGAAGCAGACACAGTATGTTTTAAAAAGTATTTTTCCATTCAAAGTTTGTTTTGCGTGTGTTGTGAATACTATACCATATTTTATTTGGTTGGAAAAGTTAACTAGGGCCCTAGCTGGTTTGGCTCAGTGGATAGAGAGTTGGCCTGCAGACTGAAGAGTCCCAGGTTCAATTCTGGTCAAAGGCACATGCCTGGGTTGGGGGCACGATTCCCAGTAGGGGGCGTGCAGGAGGCAGCCAATCAATGATATATATATTTTAAAGCTAATTAGAAAAATAAGCATAGCTTAATGCATTTTACATATGGGAGCATATATTTATACTAGAGCAGTGGTTGCCAGCCGGTGGTCCATGGACCACTGCTGATCCATGAGGTCCGAAAGGTTGGCGACCCCTGTAATAGAGGCCCAGTGCATAAAATTTGTGCATGGGTGTGGTTCCTAGGCCTGGCCGGCGATCAAAGCGTAAGCGTCTGGCGTGGAAGGGCAGGTCCCAGCTGACCTCTGGGCCCTGGGCAGCACCTGGGGCCCCGGGCCCCTGCGCACTCCCCTCCACCTGAGTCACGGTGCCCAAGTGCCCATGTGGAGATGTGGTGAGTGCTGCCGGACACAGCAGGCCGGGATGCAGCATGGGCTTCTGGACTGCCCAGCGGCGCCGCACAGAAGCCAGGTGGGCAGTGTACTCTCTCTCGGCTGGCCTCACAGACCAGCTCCTGCTTCACCTGGAGGAGGATGCACAGGTATGGGGGCGGGGGGGGGGGGTGGTGGTTCCTCAAGGGCGCCTAGTACCTGAGCACAGGGGCTTCCCTGGTGCGTGAGCCCTGGCATCCCTGGGGGAGGGTAGCAGGGGGAGTGAGAGTGAGCTCAGCGGACACCCTGCATTCTCACCACACCTCTGACCCTGTCACCCCTGCCCCCAGGTAGCCGGCGAGAAGTCACAGCCCCCAGCCCAGGCACTGCATCCCGCATCACCGACGCCCGCCATGTTCCACGCTGTCCCCTGGTGGAGAATGCACGTCATAGCGAGCAGTCAAACTCCTGGTCGAACGACCGCCCGAGGGGACAATTTGCATATTAAGCTTTTATTATATAGGATTTCTAGAAGATTAACTTCATTTAACCATATGTATGTTTATACATTATATGTACTATATAATTTAATCTTATACAGAAGATTAAAGGTTTACTGTCTCAGCAATACAGGACAGAAAATTATCATTTCACATGTAATGACCAATATAAAAGTCATTTCTCCTTTTGTAAAGTACTAAGAATCAGTAACATTATTTCAAAATAGCCTTGTTTGCATTCTGTACTTTGCCCTGGTTGCATGGCTCAGTTGGTTGGAGCATTGTCCCATATACTGAAAGGCTGAGGGTTCAATCATCATATAGGAGGCAAGCAATCGTTTCTCTCTCTCTCCCCCTTCCCTTCTCTCTAAAATCAATGGAGCATATCCTCAGGTGAGGATTTTTTAAAAAAGGCAGACACTATACTTTGAACAAAGTTAAATATAAATCTGAAAATGTTTCTACTAAAATTCTCAGGTAAGTATTAAAACATCTTTCACTATTTATTTATTTAAGATCATATTATATTAAATGAATTAAGGAATTTTCCTTTAGTATTTTGGGAAGTTATTTTAAGTCTTGTATCATACAATGTGAAACATGTGACTTTCAAGTAGTCAAATGAACTAAAACATTAACATACTGCTGAATTGTAGGCTTGTAGCTCAATGGTATCTTTCAGAGAAGGTATATTTTTCGACATATGGCAATCAAAATTAGGACAAGGATCCAAAGAAACTTTGTTTTTATCCACTGAAGGCTGAATTTTCTTCACTTTTCCAAAGAGAACCTTAAAAAAAAAAGGCAAAAAGAAGGTCTGTAAAAATACACCAAAACACTTTAAACTGTCATACACAGAGAGTTGCGAAGCAAGCTCTGTTTTAAAGCAAGAAGTATGAAAGAGCTTTTTGGAGCTTTTTAGTATGTTCCAAATTTTCTAAAATTAGCATGTATTACTTTTTAATGTAAAAATAAATTATGCCTATGAATTTGATAGTAGTTGAGGTCTAAAAATGTAAGAAAGTATACCAAATGAACCAATGATTTTACATGAATATACACACATCCTAAGTTACACAACTGAGCATCCTGCCTAGCTTCTGTGATTTTAGTAATCCTGGCAAAGCTGCAATTAACCAAAAAGTGTATCTTAACCAATGTGTTGATGCTTAAGATTTGATTATAAGATTTACTGTTTTCAATTTTGAGTAATTTTAGACTTTCAGAAAAGTTGAAAAACAGTTCAGAGTTCCCGTAGACCTGTACCCA
>NW_005879853.1:0-6704 GCF_000147115.1 Myotis lucifugus | reverse complement strand
AGGGGGGGTGTGAAACCCAGTGGGGGTGGACCAGGGAGGCGGGAGAGAGCAAAGCGGGGAACCTCTGGGATTGGATAGAAGGTGAAATGATAGACATTTCTTTTTTAAGAAAAAAAATATGTCTTTATTGATTTTAGACGAGAGGAAGGGAGAAGGAGAGAGACATTGACGTGAGAGCAAAACAGCCACCAGCCCCTTCCTGCAGGCCCGCTCCCGAGGACGGAGCCCGCCCCCCGGGCCCTTCGGGGCCTGGAGGACACGCAGCCAGCCGAGCCGCGGACCCGGCACACGCGCTTCCTGTACCCAGGTGGGTCCCGGGGAGTGAGCTTCCTGTACCCAGGTGGGTCCCGGGGAGTGAGCCGTCGGCAGCTAACGCCACAGCAGCCAGAGCATCTGTGGTCTCTGCACGGGGCTCGGGTTGTGCCCTGAGGGTCCAAGAAAAGGAAGTTGCTGTGAGGTCCCAAAGGCAGGGTATCCAGATGCGGGAAGACAACAGACACAGCCGGGCTTGGTTAACGTGGAAATTCGCCTTGTTCAGGTGGTTAATGTGGAAATTCGCCTTGTCCGGTGGGTAAGGTGGAAATTCGGGTGGTTAAGGTGGAAATTCGCCTTGTCCGGGAAGATTTCTAGCCTAGGGCATGACCACCCACCATAAACTGCTTTTAGTTTAAAAGTTTTGTTTTCAGACCGTCCTGTCCTGTTTCCAGGGAGAGGAAGAGACCTTGGTTCTTATCTTCTGTGTTGTTTTTTTTAAGGCTAATTTTTTTTGGGGGGGGGAGGGGTTAATCCTCACCAGAGGATATTTTTCCGTTGGTTTTTCGAGAGAGGAAGGGAAGGGCAGAGACAGAGATGGAGAAACATCACACATCGATTGGTTGCCTCCGCATGCAACCGAGGTACATGCCCTTGACCAGAATCGAACCTGGGACCCTTCAGTCCGCAGGCCAATGCGCTATCCACTGAGCCAAACGGGCCAGGGCGGTTCTTGTCTTCTTGAAGGAAAGACTTCAATCAAGAGACGAAGAGTATCACATCATGCAAGGCCTTACTGGCTGCAGCAGAAACACACTCAGGACAGGGAAGCACGAAGAAGAAGCCACCCCTGAGCCCAGGCCGGGCCGCTCTGGCTCACTGGGAAGTCGGGTTCAGGGGTGAGCCCGGGACAAGCTGCTGCTGCCTGCTGCTCCCCTCGTTGCAAGTTTCATGCGGTCCCTTGAAGTTTAGGAGATGTGTGAGGAGCGGGGGAAGGAAAGGGCCACCCTAGGACCTTCTTTTTCAGGGGTTTCAAGGATGGTGTTTAGCCCTAGCTGATTTGGCTCAGAGGATAGAGTGTCAGCCTGCAGTCTGAAGGGTCCCAGGTTCAATTCTGGTCAAGGGCACATGCTCCGGCTGCAGGCTCAATCCCCAGTACGGGGCGTGCAGGAGGCAGCCAATCCATGACTCTCTCTTATCATTGATGTTTCTATCTCTCTCCCTGTCCCTTCCTCTCTGAAATCAATAAAAATATATATAAAAGGTGGGCATTGTGGGAATCATGCCAGGTCCCCGGATAGTCAAGGCCGGTGGGAGCACAGAGGCCTTGTTATCAACACACCAGAATGGCCACAGGCCGAGCTGGGCATGTGCCTCAACGGGATGTTCAGGACTCTGAGCCTGGGAATCCTAATCAGGCCAAGATACCGTGAGCGGGTGCAAGGCCACGCCGTACACTGTGCCCTTCTGTGGCCAGTATGATTGATGTCACTGTTGGCACCAAGCCTTCTGTCTGTAAATAGCATAAAAGTAGGTACTGACCAGCTAGTTGGCTGGAGTCGGCTGGAGTGAGAAGCAGTCTGCTGGAGAGAGCAGCTGGGATGGAGGGAGAAGAAGTCTGCTGGAGAGAGCAGCTGGGATGGAGGGAGAATGGAGAGAGCAGCTGGGATGGAGGGAGAAGTCTGCTGGAGAGAGACAGCTGCTGGGATGGAGGGAGAATGGAGAGAGCAGCTGGGATGGAGGGAGAAGTCTGCTGGAGAGAGCAGCTGGGATGGAGGGAGAAGCAGTCTGCTGGAGAGAGCAGCTGGGCAGGAGAGACGGAGAAGCTGCTGGGCCGGAGCTCAGGTGCGGCTACCACGTGAGGCGGTGAGTCTAGGACAGTGGTCGGCAAACCGCGACTCCCAAGCCACATGCGGCTCTTTGGCCCCTTGAGTGTGGCTCTTCCACAAAATACCACGTGCGGGAGCTCACGTACAGTGCGAAGTTGACTTAAAACTTTAAGTAAAGTTTATTAAGTTAATTTTCGGGAACGTTGTGGAGTGAGAGAAGATGTAGTGTGGGGGATTGAGAAAGATATGTTGAGATGGTTTGGACATACAGAGAGGATGAACGACAGGAGATGGACGAAACAAGTACACAAGACGAGTGTGGATGGGAGAGTTGGAAGGGGTCGACCTCAGCGAACGTACCTCCATCAGATTGAGGACGTTTTTAGCAAAGGCCAGCTTAGGAGGACCCTAATTAAGTTAATAACAATGTACCTACCTATAGAGTTTAAGTTGAAAAAATTTGGCTCTCAAAAGAAATTTCAGTCGTCGTACTGTTGGTATTTGGCTCTGTTGACTCATGAGTTTGCCGACCACGGGTCTAGGAGGCAGCGTGCGGCTGCTCAGCTGGAGCTGTGGGTGCAGGGACGGACGCTGCTTCATGGGGAAGAGGTATGCTCACCAGCCGGTGCCCGCTGCCTGCCTGCGTGGACTTGGCTGTGGGGACTGTTCTGTCTGAGGGCTGTGTGGCCACTGGCTTCCGCAATTATGACTCATCCTTATACACCCACAGCCTCTCGTGGCTTCTCCGTCTGAGACCCGGCGTCCCGGAGGTCCAGCCCCAGGCAGAGGGGCTCGGACCCGACACCTGTGAGTAGCAAGCAGAGGAGAGAGGAGGACCTTGGACTAAGTTCCCACAGTCGGCACCGGGGCAGGGTTCGAGCAGGCCCTGCCCTGGCGCAGCCGGATGGGAGGGTTTGGGAGGATACTGGACGCACCGCCACCCAGAGCCGTCAGCCCACAGGCCGCGCTGCTCTGCTGCTGCTCCGACAGGCGTTAGGGGAAGTCTTAGGGGAGGATCAAGAGAATATTCATCAGTTTGTTTTTTTTGTTTGTGTTTTTTTTTTCATATATTTTATTGACTTTTTACAGAGAGGAGGGAGAAGGATAGAGAGTTAGAAACATTGATGAGAGAGAAACATTGATCAGCTGCCTCCTACACACCCCTTACTGAGGATGTGCCCGTAACCAAGGTACATGCTCTGGGCCGGAATCAAACCTGGGACCCTTCAGTCCGCAGGCCGACGCTCTATCCATTGAGCCACACCGGTCAGGGCCAGAATATTCATCAGTTTTATGCTGATGCACCACCCTGAGCTTTACTATCTCAGTTTGCCTGTCCGTGGGCACTTCATTGGGTTTCTGCTGTCTGTCTGCCCGAGTAGGTGGTTTAGCTATTCACCCTCTGGTTGGGGGGACGTGTAAACCATTTGCTCTTCAGTGTCCTTGGTTTAGGGAAGATGGGATTTGCTGGGGGGCTGCAATCTGTCTGCTTCCCTATTCCGCTTGTCCTGGACTTCTTCTAGCTTCTTCGTATGCAATCACAATCCTGTGGTTACGTTAGGTCTCTGAGCTCACAAGTCTGCCACGCAGGCCTTCCCTGAGCTTGTCAGGGTTAACAGGCGGCCCCTTTTTGTCCACACGTCCTCCTTTGGGTCATATACCAACCCAAGGGCCTGAGCTGGTGTGGCTCAGTGGATAGAGTGAAGGGTCCCAGGTTCGATTGCCGGGCACATGCCCGGGGTTGTGGGCTCGATCCCCAGTGTGGGGTGTTCAGGAGGCAGCAGATCAATGATTCTCTCTAATCAATGATGTTTCTCTCTCTCTCTCCCCCTCTCCCTTCCTCTCTGAAGTCAGTAAAAATATATTTAAAAAACACAAATCAATCAATCCAAAGGATGCATTGATGACCAACCTTTTGGTTGGATAATGGAGTCCACGGTGGCAGGAAGGCGCATTCCTAGGACGGCTCAGGGTCAGCATCTGTCCTGCTGAAGAGTGAACCGCTGGGCAAGACTGTGACTTTGGCTGCAAGGTTGGGAACCGCTGGTCTAGACAGTCGGCAAGGCTGATGGGGTTTACTGATTTATGTAGAGAGCCGCTATGGGGCTAAATCTCAAACTGACCTGTTGGCAAAGCCACAAACAAGTCCCAGCTCAGAGGGCACAGTCCTCTTGGCATAATTAGGCTGGACCTTAGGACGCTCCCTAGATCCTTCCTAGGTAGCTAATGGGCTGTGGGCGGTGCAGCAAGTGCTGCCAAAACAAGTGAAACTCACAAGAACAGTGTAACTATGGTGACCACCACCTTGTTTACCTCTGGCTATAGAATAAAGGCTCAGCTTGCCTCTGGACCTCTCTCTGTGGCCTCAGCCAGGCACAGGAGATCCACCTAGACCAGCAGTGGGCAAACTACGGCCCGCGGGCCGGATCCGCCCGTTTGAAATGAATAAAAATAAAAAATAAAAAAAAAGACCGTACCTTTTTATGTAATGATGTTTACTTTGAATTTATATTAGTTCACACAAACACTCCATCCATGCTTTTGTTCCGGCCTCCGGTCCAGTTTAAGAACCCATTGTGGCCCTCGAGTCAAAAAGTTTGCCCACCCCTGACCTAGACCCAGCTTATTCTCTCTGTCTTTTCTACATCCTTCCTTCACCCCCCCTCCCCTCAGGCTCACCGAACCCTTGGCTGTGCTGGCCCGGCACAATTTAGAGAGGACGAGCCGAAATAAGTTAAACGGATTTGTTCACGTTTGGCTAAGGTTTTTGTTTTGTTTTTTTACCTCAACAGTTGGGTTGCCACCCAAACACTGATGACAGACAGACAAACCCACTCACCCATTTGGGAATGTTCCTTCCCATTTGGGTCCATTTTGGGGTTACAGACAGCGCCCAGCTTGGGGCGACCTGAGGCCTCGCGGCTTGGACGTGTGGGACCTCTGTCCCTCTCCCTTGGGAATGGTGAAGCAGGTCTGGCCACAGCATCGGCTAAACAATTTCCTCTTGCTGCCTCGGTGGCTGCTTCAGAATGTCCCGGAATTTTGATGGTTTCCCACTGTTTTCATTTCTGTACGGCGTCTAATAATTCTGCAACCTGTTTTCCATTCTTTACGGGCTGCCTTAGGAAATTTAGAAGCCCGCCCGGCCGGCGTGGCTCAGCAGTTGAATATTGACCTATGAACCAGGAGGTCACAGTTCAATTCCTGGTCGGGGCACATGCCCGGGTTACTGGCTCCATCCCCAGTGTGGGGCGTGCACAGGAAGCAGCCGATTCATGATTCTCTCTCATCATTGATGTTTCTATATCTCTCTCTCCCTCTTCCTTCCTCTCTGAAATCAATAAAAATATATTTTAAGCCCTAACCAGTTTGGCTCAGTGCATAGAGCAGTGATGGCGAACCTATGACACGCGTGTCAGAGGTGACACGTGAACTCATTTTTTTTGGTTGATTTGTCTTTGTTAAATGGCATTTAAATATATAAAATAAATATCAAAAATATAAGTCTTTGTTTTACTATGGTTGCAAATATCAAAAAATTTCTCTATGTGACACGGCACCAGAGTTAAGTTAGGGTTTTTCAAAATGCTGACACGCCGAGCTCAAAAGGTTCACCATCACTGGCCTAGAGCGTCAGCCTGCGGACTGAAGGGTCCCGGGTTCGATTCCGGTCAAGGGCATGTACCTGGGTTGCGGGCACGTCCCCAGTAGGGGGTGTGCAGGAGGCAGCTGATCGGTGTTTCTCTCTCATCGATGTTTCTAACTCTCTATCCCTCTCCCTTCCTCTCTGTAAAAAATCAATAAAATATATTAAATATATATACATATATATTTTAAGAAACAAAAGAAAATTAAGAAGCCTCGCTGCCTCCGAAACATTCTAAAGGTGTGAGCTCCCCAGTGGCACAGCCACCACCACGGTCAGTACTGGCCATGACTTCATCTTTGGCCGATGGACAAGCCGAGTTAGAACAATGAGGCCCGGGGGGCGGGTTTTATTCGGGTAAATGAGAACCTTCCATGATGTCATCCGGGCGCGTTCCTGCGCAGCCTTTCGAACCCGTCCGTGAGCCGGTGGCGTCAGCATCGCCAAGGAGCTGCCTGTGCACCACCCCTGGGAAGAGGCAGGGCCCGTCAGCAACACGCAAACACGCGTGTCTTCGTCCTGCAGACCGAGGGGCGAAGCTGCCGGGCGCAGCCTGTTGGGCGGAGTGTGAGGGCCGTTGGCTGCAGGGGCCAGAGCCAGGCGGCCGGCGGGTGTTGGGTGGGAGGAGAACTCGGTGGAGGTTTAACAGGACGAGAGCCCATCGCTGCCTGCCCTTGGCTCAGGCGGTGTCCGCAGCAGAGACGGCGTCAGGCAGGGCGGGGCCCCCGGCTTCTGACCCGACTTGTGGCTACAAGAGCCTGCAGGTCTGTGACGGCCTCTGAATTTTGGAGTTCAAGTTTCTCTCATGACGGTGCCCCAGGGTGGAAGCTCTAGATCAGTTGTTCTCAACCTTCCTAATGCCGCCACCCTTTCATACAGTTCCTCATGTTGTGGTGACCCCCAACTATAACATTATTTTCGTTGCTACATTCATCACTGTCATGTTGCTACTGTTATGAATCTTAATGTAAATGTCT
>NW_005879852.1:0-6704 GCF_000147115.1 Myotis lucifugus | reverse complement strand
CACGTTGGTTAGAGTATTGTCCTGATACACCAGGTTTGATCCCTGGTAAGGCACGTACAAGAATCAATCAATGAATCACATGATCTCACTCATTTATGGAATATAATGAACAACATAAACTGATGAACAACAACAGATCCAGAGACAGAGAAACATCGATCAGACCGTCAAACCTCAGAGGGAAGGTAGGGGAGGGTGGGGGTAAGGATCAACTAAAGGACTTATATGCAAGCATATAGGCCTAACCAATGGACACAAACAACAGGGGGGGTGAGGGCATGAGTGGGGGGGATAGGGGGGTTATGTGAGGATAAGGACACATATGTAATAACTTAATCAATAAAGAAATTAAAAAAACAAGAATCAACCAATGAATGCCTAAATAAGTGGAACAACAAATCAATGTTTCTCTTTCTTCCTCTCTCTTCCCTTCCTCTCTCTCTATAAAAAAGAAATGTAAAAAAGATAAAACTATTGATTCTTGCTTTAATTATAAGAGAATAATGTATGCAGCAAGCTCAAGTGGGTAATAAAGTTGGTATTATTCAGGTTGACATGTAATGCCCTTAAATATTCCAAAGAGTTACTTAGAAATAGTAGGTTTAGTCTTTTACTACATAGATGTCAGATGGGATTACAAAACAGAGTAATAAAAAGAATGAAAAATATTGATCTTTCATCATTTTAAGAATTTCTAAAATTGTATTTTAATTTAATTTAATTTTAATGTAAGGAAATCTGCCAGATCCTGGTAAGGTCAGGATTTCATGAAGAAATTCACACAAGTGTTGGGAGACGATGAGAAAATAAGAAGAGAAGTACGGTTAGTCCTTGCCCTTGTCCAGCAAGTGAGTGAATCAATAGCTGGGACAGCAGATGCTGAAGGGGCGGGTGCTCAGCTGGCACAGCAGCAGGGCAGGGCTGGAACTGCTGGCGGTAAATGTGCCTCAGTGTCTAATGAGATCACTGTTAACTTATATTTTTTATTCTTGAAATTTGCTTCTTATGTTTATAGAACCTAAAGTAAAACATTCTCAATCACTTTAGGTAATTTAGAAATTGCATATCCTAATATGAAAGCTAAATATTTCCAGTTTTAAAAGTATATTGTAGCATAATATTAGTTGTATTAAAATAGTGGGTTATGATTTAAAGGTTTAATTAGTAAGCAAATAAGGTGCTAGCTCTGTTCCAGAGACAAATTCTTCCTAAAACTTCATTTTACCTTTGATTTTGTTAGCTAATATACTATTGCCTTATACTGATTACAAAAATATCAATAGGAGAAACCAAGATGGCGGCATAGGTAAACACCGGAAATTGCTGCCTCCGACAACAACTTCAAAAATACAACTAAAAGACAGAACGGTCATCATCCAGAACCACAGGAAGGCTGGCTGAGTGGAAATTCTACAACTAGAAGGAAAGAGAAGAGCACACAGACTCAGAGGAGCTACGAAAGTAAAGTGCAGAAGTACGGAGGCTCCGGCGCTCGGGGAAAGGGGCAGGCACCTGAGGACGCGGCTGTCTTTTTGAATCGGGAGGGAGTCACAAGCTCCCGACTGCTCTGAACTCCGGTTCCGGGAAATCTCTGGGGTCCCAGGGCTCATACGGAGAGAAACTGGACTGTCTGGCAGCAGGCAGAACTCGGAACTTGAGGGCGGCTTTCCCTCAGAGGTGCTGGCAGCAATCACCGGGACACTGAGATGCGCGGCCCCTTAGGGTAGGGCTGAGAATCAGCCATAGCTGCTTGCTCCGCCCTGTTGATTCCAAGACCCCGCCCCATCCAGGCTGCTGCAAAGGTTTTTGCATATGAATGCCCGGGTCCTTTGCAACCTGAAAATTACCTAACAAATTGCAGCTGGGCCAGACAGACCCAGAACTTCCAAGAGAAGGCCCAAGGCCCCACAGCAGCTTGCATTGCTTCACAGCTGGGCCTCATCTGGGCACCCCCAAACCCCAAAAAAAGGAAGGGGAATCTGCATATCTCTTCGTAGCTCCTGCTGGGTAACATCAGGAAGAGGCTTAATTAGCACCTCCTTAGATCCAAGAGCCAGTGTACCCAGTGGTCAGAGTGGGACCATCCAGATTACAACTCCTCAGATTCATAAGGAACACACTCAGGGGGCAGACTCAGTGAGCACCAAAGCCCCACTGAAGCAAGTCTTGCCCCAGAAGGGTGTCTTCAGCACAGAAGTTCTCCCACTGCAGACACAGCTGATTCTCACAGACAATTGGCCTGGAGGTCAATTCCTCCTAGTGACACCTAAAACAATCAAGGCATAACTACAACAAGACTGTGCACAAAGCCCACAAGGGGGTGCACCAAGAGTGTCCACCTCAGGTAACTGGGGAGGCTGAGCCACTGGGCCCTGTAGGACACCTAGCACACAAAACCACTCTACCAACACAGGGAAGCAGACAAAATGCGAAGACAAAGAAACAGGTCACAAATGACAGAAATGGAGGACAGCAAACGACTGGATATAGAGTTCAAAACCACGTTTCTAAGATTTTTCAAGAATTTTATGGAAACCGCCGATAAATGTAGTGAGATCCTCAAGAAATCTAGTGAGACCCTCGATGTTGTGATAAAGGACCAACTAGAAATTAAGCATACACTGACTGAAATAAAGAATATTATACATACTCCCAACAGCAGACCAGAGGATCGCAAGAATCAAGTCAAAGATTTGAAATACGAAGAAGCAAAAAACACCCAACCGGAAAAGCAAAATGAAAAAAGAATCCAAAAATACGAAGATAGTGTAAGGAGCCTCTGGGACAGCTTCAAGCGTACCAACATCAGAATTATAGGGGTACCAGAAGAAGAGAGAGGGCAAGATATTGAAAACCTATTTGAAGAAATAATGACAGAAAACTTCCCCTACCTGGTGAAAGAAATAGACTTACAGGTCCAGGAAGCGCAGAGAACCCCAAACAAAAGGAATCCAAAGAACACCACACCAAGACACATCATAATTAAAATGCCAAGAGCAAAAGACAAAGAGAGAATCTTAAAAGCAGCAAGAGAAAGAAACTCAGTTACCTACAAGGGAGTACCCATACGACTGTCAGCTGATTTCTCAACAGAAACCATGCAGGCCAGAAGAGAGTGGCAAGAAATATTCAAAGTGATGAATAGCAAGAACCTACAACCAAGATTACTTTATCCAGCAAAGCTATCATTCAGAATTGAAGGTCAGATAAAGAGCTTCACAGATAAGAAAAAGCTAAAGGAGTTCATCACCACCAAACCAGCATTATATGAAATGCTGAAAGGTATTCTTTAAGAAGAGGAAGAAGAAAAAGGAACTCTTACCATTTGCCACAGCATGGATGGAACTAGAGAGCATTATGCTAAGTGAAATAAGCCAGTCAGAGAAGGATAAATACCACATGATCTCACTCATTTGTGGAATATAATGAACATCATAAACTGATGAACAAGGACTGATCCAGAGACGGAGAGGCATTGATTGGACTGTCGGGCCTTGGAGGGAAGGTAGGGGAGGGTGGGGGTAAGGGGGAAAGATCAACCAAAAGACTTATATGCAAGCATATAGGTCTAATCAATGGACACGGACAACGGGGGGTGAGGGCATGAGCAAGGGGGGGTAGGGGTAACGTGGGTATAAGGACACATATGTAATATCTTAATCAATAAAAAAATATAAAAAAAGAAAAAGAAAAAACAAAGACAGAAGACAGAAAATAAAAAAAATCAATAAATTGTTGACAACTTAGAAAATAAGAAATTAATAAAGAGCAAAGCATTCACAAGCCTAGCTTGCATACACATCTTTTCTTTCATTTCCATTTAAATTTTTAAAAGCACATTTTATATAATTGAGATCAGACTGAATATACAATTTTATATCTTGACTATTTTTTCTTATTAAATTATAAACATTTTCCTCAATGTTTTTTAAGACTGTTTTAAGTGTCTGAAAACAGATCTGGTTTTTGGCTCTAATTGAGTAGATGTATGCTTTTGGGAAGTTAATTTGCCTTCACTCCTCATCTGTAATAGATGAAGGTAATAATAGTACTTATTTCACAGAGGACTAAAGTCGTGTCCATAAATGTTTTAGTTACATGTCTGGTTCATAGTAAAAGTAATAATAACCATTTTTTTGAAATGGTGATTGGTTCACATTTAGAGTGTCATAGTGTTTCCAACTATTTCCCTTTGCAGGATACTAAGATATTGTAAATTGTATTCTTATTAGCACTACTAAGATAAATATTTCTAAGATCTATTATTATGTGGTTTTTTTTTAATATACTAGAAGGGCATTACTAGCTCAAAGAGACCATTTTCAAAATTCCTAGATAGATAGTCAAATTTCTTCACAGAATGAAGTTTAAGTTCAAGGTGTGCTGCTTCATAACAGGGAGTCAGTTCAATCCACACTTAGAAAATCACCTAAAACAGTGTCAGAGGGTCTTACCACACTGGGAAAGTCCCCCTTCAAGATGGCATAGGATGTTCTATCCAGGTTTGGGGGTCGGACAGCCCTTCCTGCTGGACACTGCAGCCACCTGGTGCTGGGCTGTCCCTCATGCTCCCAACAGTGTGACACAGAACTTGCGCAGGAAGCCTTGGTGGGGGAGGAGCAGCCAGGGACTTGGTCCCCTGAGACCTGGACAACGTCCATCCGCCCTCTAGTGGTCAAACCCCACTCACGTGGTGAAGGTGTCTACACGTGACCGCACAGAGCCTTGCCTGTACGCTGGAGTGATCTGCATTTGTAGGAAGAATGTTGCTTGTTTCCTGGGGCCTGGGGGTGAGGGTGAGGGGTGAGGAATCACACACTGGCAGCTGGGGGAAAAAACAGAAATCCTCTCTCTGGTCTGGGTTCAGAAGTCCCAAGTTAAGGTGGCAGCAGGTGGCCTTCCCTCCAGAGACCCTGGGGGGGCACCTTCCTGCCTCTTCCAGCTCCTGGAGCTCCAGGTGTCCCTGGGCTATGGCTGTGTCACTTTAAGCTCTGCCTCGATCTTCACGTCCCACCCACCCCATTTGTCTTCCCTGTGTCTCTTACAACAACACTCTCATTGGATTCAGGGCCACCAGATAATTGAGGATGGTCTCAAGTTGAGGCCCCTAATCGTGTCTGCAGAGGCCCCATCTCCACATGAAGTCACGTCCTGAGGATCTGGTGGGCTGTACCAGTACAAGTGCCCTTCCTGGCCCTCCCGGAGGAGGTCGCCTTGGCCTGGCAGCCATGGCTGTTCACCTGGAGAACCTCCAAGTCCCTGGCTGCTCCTCCCCCACCGAGGCTCCCTGAGCAGGTTCTGTGTCACACTGTTGGGAGCATGAGGGACAGCCCAGCACCAGGTGGCTCAGGTGGCAGGGGCAGGAGAGGGGTCCCACCCAGCTCTCTGCCAGAGCGTCACTGAAACAATAGCCACCAAGAGCCAGCGTTTTAAAATTTACCAAGACTGATTTTAAGTGGATTGCCACTAAAATCAATTTATCTTAAACTTCCTAAAGAATGCTAAAGAATTTTCCTAAAAGCTACTTAAATGCATAAACTTTTCAACATTACTAAACTGTAAGAGTAAAAACATTGTACCAAGCCCATTCTGAATTTTCTTTCTTCCTTGAATAACACAGACATTTAGAGAACTATGAGTGTCTTTTAAAATATGGCTTCTGAACGGAGTGAGCCCAGCGTTCTTTTATTTCAAACACCTGTTGGACAGTCCGCTCCCAAGCTCCAGGTCAACCGGCACCATAGTCACAGGGACTCTGGGGAGTATCTGCTTCTGCCTCACTGAGGAGCAGCTGAGCTCCCTGCTGGGGACCGGGGACAGGTTCCTGGTCCATCTCCGAGGGATGCTGAGGCCCACGGGCTGGACCACATGGCCCAGCACAGAGTCACCTCCTGTGTAGGGTCTGCACGTTGAGCTGGAGGGGGCCTCATCCTGGGGGCCTGCCCTCCTCCACGCCCTCACAATGACGGTGGGGACGGCACACTCTGGGAGGGGTCCTGGGCTCCTGGGATGGCTCAGTCTGGCCGCTGCCACACAGCGCGTTCAGGAGCGGCAAGTTCGGGGTCAGAATCTCGGAGAAGGGCTCCTGGCTGGGGGCACTCGGCCATGCCGTCCTGGGGCTTCTGTAGAACAGTCGCTGTGGGGCCCACGACGGAGGAGGCAGAGGGGTGCCCTGAGCCCTTGGCAAGGGAGACCAGGGCAGGATTCCCGGGACACCTTGCTGGGAGTTGTGGGCCCACTCCTGAAGGAAACACCTAGGTTTACCCACGGAGCCCATTCACCCTGCAAAATACCTCACCCGGAGCTAAGACTGTGTTTCCAGTGACGTCCCACACTGAGTGGAAGCAGGTCTGTCTGAGGCCAAAGTCCCTGTGCACTGGATGGAGCCAAGCCGTTTCTTACCCCTCTGCTGAGAGCTGCTGGCTCGGAGCCCCCACAGGGAGGCAAGCCCTGGGCAGCCAGGCGGTCAGAGCAGCCGCATCCCACGAGGGCTCTGGGCTGAGCCTGCGCTGGGAGGTCACAGGCCGGGGCCAGAGTGTCCTCCGTGTTCTTAGTGACAGCAGTCAAGCCCCGCAGGCTCCTGTCACTGCCTAGGTCACTCTGGAAGGCACACCAGCAGGTGGGCGAGGCCCTGCTCCCTGCAGCCCGAGCAGCCTGGCCTCCCTCCCCCTGCAGGTCTCTCCACTCAGCCCAGCGCTCTGTCG
>NW_005879851.1:0-6705 GCF_000147115.1 Myotis lucifugus | reverse complement strand
TAAAAATGTTTTTATTTGATTCAAATTATGTATCGGGCTACTACTAAGATGATTTAGCTTCTGGGCTTCACAATAGTAAATGGCAAAAATCATGTAAGTAAGGAAGAAGGGCAAATTCCCCCCTCCCCAAAAGAAACACCCCCCCCCCCCGAAAACAGAACCCAACACAAAAGGAAAGGCCCTAACGTGATCTACGTAATTCAGCACAATTGCTGTGCACTATCAGTCTTTCTGTATGGATTCTTAGAACAATAAAGCCCATTATTAGGCACTAAACATTAAAATGTGTTACAGCCCTGGCCGGTTTGGCTCAGTGGATAGAGCGTCGGCCTGCGGATTGAGGGGTCCCAGGTTCGATTCCGGTCAAGGGCATGTACCTTGGTTGCGGGCACATCCCCAATAGGAGGTGTGCAGGAGGCAGCTGATCAATGTTTCTCTCTCATTGATGTTTCTAACTCTCTATTTCTCTCCCTTCCTCTCTGTAAAAAATCAATAAAATATATTTAAAAAATAAAAAAAATAAAACATGTTACAAACATTACACCACTTAGTATCGGGCATCGCTCAGTACATGTTGTGCTGACTTCCCATTGGGGAAGGCCACACTGAATGTTCTGGTCTTAGCAAAGGTTATGACCCAAGAAACAAGGTGAAATTATTTAATTGTATTTCTAATGAGGTGAAGGCAGAGAAAAAGGATCTGATATTCTTTGGGATAAATATATTGGTTTTATGTTGACTGTCCCGGATGTCCAACTCTGTTTGCTGTTGAAGCATTAGGTCTGTAAGATAGAATTGACATTTTGCTTCGGCAGGTATCTAATGGGTTCTCAGCTGGGTTAGCTTATACAACATGGTGTTTGAAAGCAATGGTGCCTACGTGGGGATCTGAACATAGTGGCTAACACACGAGCCATGGGGAGCTGTGGGATGCAACAGTGGCTGCTGAGGTCTGTTATTTTGTTCTGCTCAGGATTATGACAGCCATTTTTATCTAAATGAAAATTCAGTCTTCAGAATCACCACATGTAAACTTTGAAGCTATAGCACCTAAAGCAATAAACTGGGGCAAATTCTTTGCATTAAAGGGGAAAAAAGAACATCGACTCAGTAATAGAAAATGAGCAAGAACCTAGGAGCACTTTTTAAAAATAATATATTTTCTATATACCCAGTTACATATTATAAGAATAAATAAGTATGTTGCTTTCTCATTGGGGTCTAAGTACCATTTACATTTTGGAAACAAATTAACTCTACTTTTGAAAATTAAAAAGAAAATAATTATTCTAAACCCCGATCTAAAATCCATTAGTTGTGGGAGATAGAAATTTTCCTTTCTTTTAAAATCTTAGTCTTTGTTTTTCATCACCTTGGCATCTTTCTATTCATGGCATTTTAGTAATCCTAAAATATATTCTTATAAACGACACACAAAACATTTTAAGTCGGCTCTTTAGAACCAAAGGCAAGCCGACCCCCCTCACCACGGGCATGTCACTGGCCTGGGGAACAAGGGCAGGTGCGTCCGAGATCAGAGTGAGCGTGGTTTTGAGTTGCCTACCTGCTGGCCGTCTTCACAGAGCAGTTTTTCTTGTGTCCTCTCTCGGCTCGGCTGTCTCTCAGAAGCTGATGCTGTCCAAAGAATTAAGACAAAGTTGTAGACACAGAAACGCGTTCATTGTATTATTTTGTGAGCAGAAAAGTGTTCTCATTCACAGGGAACTCTTCCTTCACTTGCCTCGCTTTTCTTCCCTACTGACTTCTCATGAACAGAGACTACTGCTGCGGCTGAAGATGCCACCAAGACCCTTGCAAAAATGTCCGTCAGAACTGGCAATTGGGGGCTTCCCTGAGGGCCCCGAGCTGGAGGTCTAGGACTCAGTTCCAGCCCCGTTCTTGGTTGCAGTCCTGGTGGGAGTCGGGGAACCTCTGCCCACGGCCTCCACCGCTGCACCAACTCGGACCTTTCTGAGGCTTTGCCACCTAGGCCGACGTGAATGACATACCATCTTCTCTGTATTTACTGGCCTAACAAGGAAATACACTGAACACATTGTGTTTTCAAAGAAATTATTGGCTTTAGAATAGATAACTAGAAGGAATATATACTTGATTGCCATCTCAGAATGCCTCACCGTCCACTACCCTCTCACACTTCCTTTAACTATTTGAAAAGAAGCAAAAAAGTCAATCCTCTTTACTGTGGGTTCACTCAGAAAATGATTATACAGCTAAAGAGAAGCTGTACCCTGTTAGAAACCAACAGCAACAAAAAGAGAAATCTTAGGAGGAATAACACAGGGCAGAGCGGGTCTCCAATGCCTGCTGTGCCTGTCACACGTCTCCGAGTGGCAGTGACAGGCCTACCACTTACAGGCTGTGTTGACCTCAGGCAGAGGACTTCACCTCCCTAAGTCCCAGTCTCCATCTATAAAACGGAGATAACAGTAATATCTACCTGGAAGGCTGCTCTGTTAAATAAACCACGTGAGATCGTAGCTCTATGACCATTAGACGTGCTGAGAAGATGTTTCAAACGCAACAATTACAATGATCATTAATGAGCCTGCTTGTCAGTGGGCATTGTCTGACCAGCGTCAATGACTTTTAATGAAAGGACTGCTTTGAACTGTCCCACGGCATCATTCAGAATCAGTTATTAGCAGCATTTGGTTGTCTTGGTTGTCTTGTACCTTAATTAGGTCACCAAGAATACAGTTAGATCTTTCCTTCTTTCAGGACTGTCTTCACTAAATAAGTACCTATTAAATTCTCTTAAATATCGACTTCTTCCAGCCCACAACCACCAACCTGGTCCAGACACCATTTCCTCTCCCTGGAAACAGCCTCCCAAGCGCCTCCCTGCCCCCAACTCATCCATTCTCCCCCTGCAGCCAGGAATTCCAAACTGAGGTCTGATTCCAGTCTCTCCAGATAAGCCCCACATTCTTGTACAAGGCATTCGAGACCCTTCGCCATTCAATTACTAGACTCGTCATTTACTACACTTCCTCCTCCCCCCAACCTCACCTCCTTACTTCTACAATATATATCCCAGCCACACTGAACATTTTAGTTTGGGGAGTGGATCGAGTTCTTGCTCCCCTTTGGCCTTTTGCTTCTGTTACTCGATCTGCCTGCATAGCCAAGGTCCAACAACGTGTCTGGATTCTTTTTATTGCTCAGTATATATTTGTTGAATGAATAAATAAATGAGATAAGGAAGTAGGGAGGGAGATCCTGTATCTGATATGTAGCTGAAGCCACATCTCATCATTTACTACTTAGAGAAAAGAGCAACCATTTATCTTAAGTCCATTAATCTGAAAGTGTTTCCATTTCGAAACACTTCGTACCATGGAAACTAAATTGTTTCTGAAAGTTAAAAAAAAAAGTTAATTACTTTGGCATTTCTAAATCTAGTGTCTTTTAAAAAACATATATATGTGTATATACAAACCAACATTTGTGACACAGATAGCTAGAGGGTGGCGTGATGAAATCTCTCACTCCACCTTAAATTAATGGTAGTAGTTAACTTTCGCAATTTTAAGATAGAGGACAGATATATGAACTCTATACTTGAGGTTTGTGTTAAATCAGTTAAAACAAAGAACTCAAAATCCCTAACACAATATTCTGAGAGAAGAAGAGAATTCTATAGTTTAGTTTTTTAAAAATGTGACTACAGTGACCAAAATAAATATTGTATTTTGGCTACGGGGTTGGCTAGTGCTCAGAGGGACCCCCTTGAGGAACTTAAATGAAACAGCACCTCTATGAACTCCAACATCAGGGCTCCTTCTATTAGATTCATATGGGGATTTCTTTCCTTCCTCACATCTTTGGCTTCCACGGGCTTTACTTATAAAAAGGGACAAATATTGGAATTATTTAATACAATGCACCTGTACTAGGCATCCATCACAAAACTCACTTGATCACTAAAATTATAAATCTGGGTGTAACTGCAAATTTACAATCAAACTCAGGAAAAAAGAGATAGACTTGGATCTTTGGGTCATGAATTTAACAAATTAAGATGGGAACCTACATCTTTTAAGGGGCAACGGTGAAAAAATTAACCCAGAATATTGCCAGAATGTAAAAAAAGCATATATTGCCCTAGCCGGTTTGGCTCAGTGGATAGAGCGTCAGCCTGCGGACTGGGGGGTCCCAGGTTCGATTCCGGTCAAGGGCATGTATCTTGGTTGCGGGCACATCCCCAGTAGGGGGTGTGCAGGAGGCAGCTGATCTATGTTTCTCTCTCATCGATTTTTCTAACTCTCTATCCCTCTCCCTTCCTCTATATAAAAAATCAATAAAATATATTTTAGAAAAGCATATATTTGTATCTGAAAGAGCCCCAGCAGGTGTATGCCACGCCCCATAGAATGACACGGGGGCGGGTGGGTCAGGTCAGGAGTTCAGGGTCAGAGACAAGAATCCTTGAGCTGTGCTCTGGTGAGCAAGCTTAGGCAGGCATTCGGCCTGGAGAAACGTGTCCTTCTTAATGGTAATTGTCTTGTTTCCTTGAACTCCTATCCGTGTCACAAGTGAGGTCCCTTTTCAGGTTCTGACTCAACAGTGTCAACTCTGATTACGAACAGAATTTCTGAATATGGTGCGAAGTGCTTCTTACCTTCCAACTTTCAGATTGCTGGACTTAGGCCAAACGGAGACACAAGCCCCTTATTAGTGACCTGCAGGTGTATATTGAAAAAGGACTCACATAAGAATTACATTAAAATTCATAAGCACAGAGCCTAGTACAATGTGAGGTTCACAAAAGGGATACAATTTTATTTACTTATTTTTTAAATATTTTTATTGATTTCAGAGAGGAAGGAAGAGGGAGAGAGAGATAGAAACGAAACATCAGTGATATGAAAGAATCATCCATTGGGTGGGGATCAAGCCCGCAACCCAGGCATGTGCCATGACTGGGAATTGAACCCTGACCTCCTGGTTCATAGGTCAACTCTCAACCACTGAGCGGCAAGCAACACAATTTTAAAAGTTGGTGAATGAAACCAGGAAGAGACGTGTTCCTTGGGGATCATGGTTGATACTCTTATAGACAGGGGGCGAGGAGTTGCTGTGGTTACTCATGATATTTTTACAAGATTCTTAAAAGAGTCAAATCCCTAACAGGAAAGGAAGAAGCCAAGAGCAGAATTCTTACTCCACCGCAAACCTCTCCTTACTACCTGATATTCAGAATGCTTGGGGGGTTTCTATTGGCAGCCACTTGTCAGGTAACTCCTCAAATGTCTGCAAAATAACGTCAAGCCTCCTCATAGCCGGCATCTCAGTGTCCTCAGCCTTAAAAAGGAGAACTCAGCAACTTCTAAACTCTGCTCTGACTCAGTAAGCTACATGTTTTCTCTGTGGCCCTTAGAGGGTGTACAGCGCCCTCTGTGGTTTTCCCAAGCAGCTATCATCATCCTGTGGTTATTGTTTCCTGGTCAATACAGTAATGTTTCCAATTATCATTGCCAAGCCCAGCCCCTCTACCCACCGCCCTACTACTTACCAACCCTCAGGAGAAACGATCTCCGTGGATTTGGGGTTTATCGTTCCCATGTACTCCTTACATATCATATTTTTGACCCACTTAAATAATAAGTTTATCATCAATAACGAAAAAAAAAAAGCTTGGCCACGATGCCAAGTCTAAGATATCTATGCTTTATAAAACACATAAAAACTGTAAGCCCTAAACTACCTTAGCATGCTGCGGAGAACTAACTTTATGTGTAAAGTTAACTAAAGGGTACGTCAGTTCTGGCTAAGTCAACTGATCACTGTACTGCCAGGTGGACGAATAAGAGAGTAAATAAAACACACATCCACAAATATAACATAACGTGTAGGAAACTATTGCCACCTTCTAAAGGGCAAAGACAAAAATATCCTCTTGCTGGCTGATCTCATTTAAATAACCTCAAATTACTTAAACATACGGACTATTTGGTGCCTTAACTTTGCCAAAAACCACAAAGATGAACCCCAGAGTCTGTTCACAGAGGACACAGGTGTGACTGAGGACAGTGGCAGTGGGGAACTCAGTGCTCACCGAGGCTCGTTCTTGTGGTCTGTGTATTAAGCGAAGACACAATTAATTCCTCAAGCTCAGATTTATATTTTTTTCTCGTAAAGCTGATCTACCGCCCTGAAGGGAAACAGTTAAGTATTTGAAGGAGACCAAGCAGCTTCCTTTGGATGGGAATGGTCCTTACCTGGCCATGCTCGGTCCTGGCCCCGGGGCTGAACCAGTGGCTGCGGAGGAGAGAGGAGAGGGGTTAGCATGAACCTGACCCAATTGCGTAGTCCCCCGCCACCAGGCTGCAGGCTGTGGGAAATGTATGCACCGCCAGCCACGGCGCCTGAAATAGGCTTTATTCTAATGGATAGTTCATGTAATTCTAGACTTACAGCAATTTGGACAGAAATGTAAGAGTGCTCACAACCCAGTAATTTTCAATTTAATAAGCAAACTCAGTTAGAATTAAATTTCCATTTAATTATGTTAACATAAACTGCTGGGACTGTATTCATTTTATGAATCAATTCTGGTTGTAAAATCTACAAATGCTATCATTTACCACAACTTAATTATGGCATCATTACAACAAATGATGACCTCTGGATTGGTGGGAGTCTTAAAAAACATTAAAAAATAAAAAAGAATCTGACATC